>NW_024868623.1:54324-54452 GCF_013358625.1 Macadamia integrifolia | reverse complement strand
ACTATAGCTTTAGGAATCGGTATCTGATAGGCCGCTATGATATGGGTGTAATGTTTTTTATGAAAAAAATACTAAATTGATTAGAGTCCGCACTCCGCATCAATAGCTATCAATACCAATAAGGATGT
>NW_024868623.1:33164-53721 GCF_013358625.1 Macadamia integrifolia | reverse complement strand
ACACAGTACAGATGTATTTTTTTCACTAAAAAAAAAAAATACTATTTTGATTTGAAAATCTGTATCACTTGCGGCAGTGACTGATACCGGGAACTAAATTCATGCCAAGAACAAACCAAAGAAATCATGTTCACGCCATAGATGGCTGAGCAGGTGTTGACCTTCCGTACAGTCCAACATCAACACATTACTCGATACAGATCAGTCAGTTTAGATCAACCTCGTCTCGTTGATTCAACCAAGGGTGATCTTTCCCAAAGCTTTGATTCCCTATAAAATAGAGCATGAAACATGGCTACCGGTTTGCCGTAGACGCCTTTCTACATGGGGACCAGTTTGGCTGAGAAGCTATTCCATGACAAATCCAAATTGGCATAATAATATAAAAAAGGTATTAATTTTTTTTTTCACTGAATTGCCATGATAAGTTGTTGTAATTTGTAAAACCCTTATTTAATCCCCCATTACTTCGATTTGAATTTTATTTTTGACTTTTTTTTTTTACTTATTTTAGTTAATATAATAAGTATTAGTAATGATCCTCGATCTGGTATTGGTATGGGATCAAAGGAAAGATCATCAAAAATACTTTTTTTTAATGAAAAATAAGGGTAAAACCAACCGATACGGTTCGATATGATACCCGGAATAAAACCCCTGAGGGGGAACGATACATTCCTAAAAACCAAGATTCCACAAGTCTCAGTAGAAAAGAAATCCATTTAGAGTGTAGAAATATTTTCAGATATATCTTCTTCTGAAAGAGGAAGGAAAGCTTACCATAATATGAGAGATTTCCCATCAATCCATCCGAGCCCTAAATTCTACCGGCACTGCAAATTTCCCACAAAGGCTAGGGGTGTCAAGTCTCCAAAATGACACAAACTTCAGAAATAACAGGTCGAGAGGGATACTTCTGAAACAGAATACCTGATATTCCAGGAATAAGCCACACAATAGGATCATTTGGCACCAAATTATAAATTCAGCAAACCTCATCATCCTTTCACAACTCACAAGCTCAAATCTAAGCCGTCGAAAAAGAAATCAATATGATACGGATTTTGAAGATCCCTGCTGGGATCCCATCTATCCGGTCCCCTTTGACAAATCGAAAAACCAACAATGGACAATGCTATCTATATAGGTGAAATTGACAAACATAAAAGAACAATATGAAAGAAATTGCATGCTTTCTATGATATTGGCATTCCCATAACATATGGAATAGAAATTGTCTCAATGTGTACTTTCAGGAGAATGATGTATCCGACTTAAATTTACTAACCCACGCTCAATTGACTCTGGCGTCAATGCCTCACATGCCTCAGAACCATGAGAAAAACCTACAGGACCACATATAAGATCACCAAAACCCTGCCTTTCCTCGGCACTATTGGCATGAGGACTGACTCTAGGACTGTTGGTACCATTCATGTCATTATCTTTTCTGGCAACCAGTGAAGCATTTTCAAGGGAAGAGAAGTGATCACCTACTGCTTCCTCTGATTCCTCCTGATAAGTACTTCCAACTATATTTACTCCGTCATGATTAGATTTTAGAAACATTTCCTCTGATTTATCCTCACCAGGGATCGGTATCGGCTCCTCTCCCTTCTCGTCAGCAAGAGCAGAAATCAAAACCTGCATCTCATCAAACTTCTCCTCACTGGAAGCTGGAATTGGCTCCTCCACCTTCCCTTGTTTGGAAGCTGGAATCGAATCCTCTGCTTCCCGTACTTCAGAAGTTGGAACTGGCCCCTCCACTTCCTCCCGATTAGAAGCTGAAACAGGACCTTCCACCACCTCATTGGAAATTGGAAGGTGTTCCAGTCTCTCACCAAAGGGAATTTGCACCTTCAATGGTTCTGATTCAGGAGATCGCAAAGCATTTACCTTGGCTCTCTCTCCACTCTCCTTGTAGAGGGCCATGGCTCTCTGCAGATTCAGAAGCACAAAATCAGCAGTGCCATACGTAATTCAAATCCAGCATCTACATTATTGTTTCTACATTGTTTTTCCTTGATTATTGGCAAGAATATCAAAAGTATATTCAAATTTTTATATAATGCTCCTTCAACACTGTTAGTGTTCCTCTCATGAAATATGCTTTTAGCCACAAAGTAGAAGATGCATAAAAACACCAATAGATTAAATTTACTACACTGACTAATACTAAAGAAAAAAGGTTACCAAATAAATTTTCTGACAGTTATATACCTGAAAAACAGAATCCTTTATTGCAGGGAAAAGGGAAGCACATAAACTGGTACTATGAAAATTCACCCCTGCACCCACCTGTCAAAGAGAAGGGATGGGATGGGAAAAAATAAGAAGAAATGAAACAAACTCGTTAAAACGAACAAATTAAATACACCATCAAAGAAGCGACATTTTTCTCCAAAATATACTACCTCTAGATCTGGGTGCACATGTTTGGTAGCATCCTCACTATCAGTAGTCTTCTCTTCAATGTCCAATAAGGCCATACACCGGTCATACAACTCTGGATGGGTAAGGTCTGCTGAAATGTCCAACTTAGCAAGATAAACATTGCAAAAGTGAGCACCATCATCACTTGATATTTTAGAAGGCTGAGGAGTCTCCTCCTCGATTATTTTTGAACGAGCTTTGGCAGCGTCTTTTGGTGCAGGAGTGCTACTGGTTGTCTTTATTTCAATGCTTTCAGCACGGGGACCAGGACGGTTCCGCTCATTCCGAGACCGCTGACCTGGCTGCCCAGGCCAAATTTCTTCCGGTGGGGCATGTGGAATATAATCCTCTTTCAGGGATACAGTAGACAACTCCATATTCATGTTACCATTTTGCCCTTTCCACATGTCAGCACCAACACTCATCAGGTGTCTGTTCTGATCCCAATCTGGTCTGCCATACATATGGGGATCATTCCCCAAGGCACCATTACTTGCATCCCATCCATGCAAATGGGGTGGACAAGACTCATCAGCTGGAGTCCGCCACCCAAATGGGCGTCCATGACCAGAAAACCTGTCAGCATCAGGAATATGGTAAGGAATCCCCGCATGGTTTAATTCCATCGAAGGTCTAACACCAAAAATAGGTGAAGCAGGAAACCGTTGCATAACTGGATGAAAAGCTCCCGGAGGTGGACGATGTGGAAAAGGAATGTAGCCATTTGCTACTGGTGAAGACCAATTTGTGACACCCTTCCAGGTATTTCCCTGCACTCGCCCCACACTTGGTTCTCCACTCCTCTTGAAGCGGTTAGTAGATTTACCTCTACTTTCTTGTTCAGATGAGCCCAAAACTGATGGGCTGTCAACCCCAGCCCTGACAGGAGGTGGTGGAGGAAGAATAGATGGTGAGATGCTGGGCAAGTGACCGATTCTACTGAAAGATGAAGTAACAGATACCGTGTCTCCTGTCTGAGAATACTCATCAACTGTCGGTTTCTCCAAGGGCAACTCACGGCTCCCCCTTTCTTCATTACTGGTATAATCCCTTGCATCCTTCGAACCAGTACTCCTATGTCCAGTATCTTCAACATCGAGGCTCCTCCGTGCACCAGCTCTGTCTGAGTATCTGCGGTCCATACTTGTCGATGATGGAGATTTCTCCATTAAGAGAATAGGTGAGACCTGGTGATCTGATCGTGGGGACCTTTCATTTAATGGCTCAACCAAATGGCTGTCATCTTTCTTGTCCAAGGACCGAGCCTCAAAAGTTCTTTCCTGCACTGCAGAGCCACCAGTGACATCCCTTGTGGAAGTTTTGACATTTGGCCGGAATCTTTCTTCCGAGTCTCTATACCTTGAAGCTGCTTGTTTAGTGTTACTCCTGATAACAGAAAACAGCAACATGACAATAATTAACAGGGATTACTTACTCTAGAATAGAAAGATTATTAGTTGGATACATTTCTTATAACATATTGGAAATTGCTTTAAAACAGCTTCAGCACTGAAAGGAAGCCAAGTTGAACCAAACAGCTTTTGAGTTACAACCCTAGTAGCCCATCAACCCAGTTCCAAAACAGGTCCAATGCATTGACAACCCCATACGCAAAAGATATCTTGAAAATTATTTGTTACTGAAAAGACAAAAAACCATAACAAAGATGAGAGATTAAAAAACAAAAGTCTATTTAGGCACATATATGTCATATCAATGGATCTCCCCTTTTTAATAATATTTTTCACAAATTCATGATTAATTGATCTCTATTTAAGGTTGATCCTTATGCCTCTTCCCTAGTATCCTCTCTCTTTAAACTCTTTAAACACTGATGGTACATCCATCATGATCATCTGACAGGCTAACAATATATATTTTTTTTTTTTTTGGGGGGTGGGGGGGTGGTAGAGGAGGCGTACCCAGTGCACTAGGCTGCCGCCACTGCGGGGTCTAGGGTGGTTCATAATGTAAGCAGCCTTACCCCCGGTTCGCAGAGAGGCTGTTACCTTGCTAGACTCAAACCTGTGGTGTTGCTTGCCTTTGGCCAAACATGCTAAAGCAACTCCTTCCATGTTTCCAGAGAAATAGTACTACAAATAAATAACAAAACTGGAGGAAAAAAAGGTACCTATGTTGATCTTTGGCAACATGAGCACTGGTGCTTGGGGAGCTCTTCCGTCTGTTATTAGTTGCAAGGGAGTCGCCAACATGGCATGACTGGGACTTCCCCCCATCAGCATTCAACTCTGCTTTACTACTGCTCGATTTCTTCTCCACAACAGAACGGTGCTCCTTGGAACTACGAGACTTAACATCAGTATGGTCCTCATTCTCATCACAAGATCTCTTCTTCCCCTGGCTATCTTTATACCTAGATCCTCGATCATCAAGGTGTGTACCACCATGATCACTGTCGTAAGGCTTAGGTTTCTTATGACGATCGCTGTCATCCCTAAAATGCTCAGACCTGTTGTTAGTTTGATCTCTAGTTGAACGCTCATCTCTATGCTTATCATCTCGGTGCCGGCGATCCCTATCTGGTTCTTCTTGGTACTTATCTCTATACCTCCCATCTTTAAGCGTTTCATCTTTATATTTTCCATTCTTGGCATTATCATCTCTGGAAGACAATCGTCTATCATTACTATCCCTTGTATTATCTTGATATTTATCCTTGTCAATAGAGCTGTCTCTCCGCCGCCTGATCCGTTTCTCAAGTTCTTTCTCGAGTTCAGGATTCCGCAGTTCATCTTGTATTTGCCACTCTGGGGAAAGCAATAAAATAATCAAGATGTGAACAGGCTCCAACATGAAAACATTAAGAGCCCGATAAGTTATACGTGAAAAATATAAATTTCTCAAAGAATTGGGTGGGAAAATCAATTGGATCTTAAGTACAAGAAGTTAATTTACATGCGCCAAAAATTGGAACATCATCTGTTTGAGAGGAAATGAAAATGAAATGAAACTGCCATACTCAGAAATAATCTCCAAATTTTATATGGAGAGGGAAAAAAAAATAGCAGAAGCCCATCAAAGAATATTTATTAAATGTTTCCTGTGCCACAAGCTCGGAACCATAGAAGATAGGAAGGAAGAACAAGGTAACTCTGTTACCAGAGAATTCTAGACATGCGCAGCAACAGAGGTGACAACCAGGACAAAGACTGAATACAGACAAAAATAACCACGTTAAAGATATTTAGTGAAGAAGAAAAAGATTAGTATATGAGATTTTTTTTTTATAAATTGTGGAGGAAAAAGGAGAAGCATCATTAAAACCTGAAGAGCAATAGATCCAAGTCCAGTAACTTGAAAGGCCAAGGAGTAACCTTTTTTCTAATTAATGTTGACCCAACTGAGCTTCTTAGATCTGTAAAAGTGAAAACTAACAGATACTAAAGTAATATTTTTTGTGGTTTTACAGGTCTTTTCTTGTAGCTGGTACAGTCATATTTTTTTTCCCTGATTCATTAGGGACTGAATGTTTCTCCAATTCAACTGAATTGAAACTTCAAAGAGCTTTGGGTTATGGCAAGAAAGAAGAAGCTCCTTTGGCTCATTCCCCACACACACCCCCCCCCCCAAAAAAATAAAAAATAAAAAAAGGGACTAGGGATAATGGATTGGAAACACGGTATGCCACTTAAAAGCCCATACCTCAACAGATGCACTAAATCACAACCACATGGTTGCAAGTTTAATGAGACAAAAACAAGGGCAGAGGAGATACTATGCATGAGCCCACATGTGCGTGTGTGTTGAGAGGGAGAGGATACCAATACGCTCCTTTCATCTCTATAAAATTATTTACTCAAAAGTCTCAAACATTAGAGAAAAAACAAAATACTGTCTTAACAAATGATAGGAAAACCAATTTCAATTCAGAAATGGTGCCAACTGTAACATAGTTATTAAACACATTTAATTCTTTACCAATTTCAAAAGAGGAAAGTTTCTCTGATGGCTAAACCAACTCAACATGCTCAAATATCTATATATAGCATAATTTTTTAAAATACATGAATACGTATGAGAATTTACCAAAAGAAAAGAATATGTATGAGAACGCTACCAGCAGGCGCAGGTAAACGCCAGTCGCCAGCAGGTACGGCCAATGGTAGGGCACGCGTGATCATCGTCAGTGCGGAGTATCAGTCGTCTTTTTGCACCTGCTGTGTCTAGGCGTAGACATACACTAGCAGGTAGCATTCCTTCTTCCATAATATAATTAACATAAATTATAAGTTATTAACAGTTCTTTTTTTATCAACTTTATCTACTTTATTATTTAACAAAAATGCATGTTCATCAGGCTTACGCAGAGCCATATGCCTAGCAAATTTAGTTTAGGCACATAGAAAGCATCATGAAGCATATTAGTATCTAAAAAAAACTGGTACAATCAACTAATTTCTAAATGCTGGGGTAAAACCAGCAGAAATATGTCGAATCAGGATCTCTTGGTGCTATAAATAAATAGCACGGAATTAATGAATCAGCAAAGATCATTTTCTCATGAGAACGTGGAATATTTTCCCCTTTTTTTCCTTTGGGTGAGGTTTATTAAAAAGGAAGTAAGATGCCCATTAGGATTATTTCATGATGCAATAGTGTGCAAGAAACTAATGTTTGATCCACTCTATTATGACATATGGGGAACGGTACACTATAACACATGAGAAATGGAATGGGAATGGTCACTAACTGAGACGGTTAGGCAGTAAAGCTAACTTGAGTCATAAGGAAATACAAATTAAACATAAAACATAGTGAAACTCAAATTGTGGTGGTTTGGTAAGATCTAAAATTCAATTCCCGAATCAGTCTTGAAAAGGTGTTCAAGGACTAAGAAATTGGACTTAGAAACTTCGTTAAAATTGGATTTGAAATCTAGGATTCAAAATGTGAACTATACCACAATGGACTAGAATCATAAAAAAAAAAGGTTCAAACAGTTATAAAGACGTTGCAAGAAAAGCATTGATGAGCCAACATGATCCATTCCCACAGAGAGATTAGAGATGGAAGTAGATCAATGAAGGATACACATAAAGTTAAATGGTCTTCCAAGCTTTGTGGGAGAGCATACCTATTGAGACAATAAAGCCCCTAAAAAATGTTTCAAGAGAGAACAATACAAAGAATGAGGTGCACATCAGAATTTGTCAATGAACAACACCCATTCTCATTAATTTGGAGCTTTAGAAGAGAAAAATTACAAAGAATGAGGTGCACCTCCGTAACCAACCCCGGTAAGAGGTGTCTAACACTGCAACCACAAAAACTGTACATGCAAACACATCCATAAAATATAAGAGTGTAATGATTTTGACTATAGGCAATCTCTCTCCCCACCTCGCATTCTTTCATTCTTAAGAGAATAAAATAAAATGAAAAAAGAAAAGGCTGAAAGTGTCCAGCAGTGTCAGCACATGTCTAAAACGTAACCATGGCCAAATAAATGAAAGATACATGTGTCAATGTATATTAAACACCTATCACAGCGGTACCTCAAGTCTACCTGTGCACACCTTGCTTGGCTAGCATAGTAGCTAGAGTGTTTGCAGCCTTAGGCGTCAATTGGAAATTTGGAATTAAGTACAGAATCAACTAAAATTTTAGAAAAACCATAAAGATTTTAACTTGCTATCACATACAAAATACGACAAAAAGAGATTAATCATGCAAATAGGTCTTATCAATTTTTCCAAGAACACCGACCCCATAAATGCTTTTGAACATATTACAAATAGCTATGTTGCAGCTATTGACCTGTGGTAGAGGGAAACTTTTTTTTTCTTAGGCTCTGGTTTTCTAGATGGAACCCGCCTAATTGAACCATGGTTCGAAAACTCTGCGAAACTCAGATATTTCAGTTTTTTTTTTTTTTTCCGAAACGAAAGTGCATATGAAATACAAAAAGACACAATTTTTGTCATATTTTCGTAATCTCGCTGAAATTTTGGTCATTTTGTTTTGAAATTTTGCTCATTTCAGTAAAAAAAAATTGCACTATTTCGTCGAAATTTCAGTCATCCTGGTCATTTTGTTTCATACAGTTCGCTAATTTCGGCCATTACCCCACCCCCCACGCAAACAAAAAACATGGAAAAAGTACACTGTTTCAGCGAAATTTCAGTATTTTAGTGGTTTTGAAACCACGGAAACAAAACGAGTTCTTGAACCTCGAGTTAAACAACAGAAGTGTTAAACGGTGTTGAGTAAGTACCATTACCCGTAAAGGCCAAGACATTGACGAATTCTAAGTCCACCAATATCGTCACCAGTTTGTCGTCAAGTATAAACTTAAGCTTTTGGTGAAACATAGATGGTACAGACCCAAGGCGTAAACTTTGACATGTCAACTCCACAAGTTCAGATGAGTAGCATTGTTCCAATCTGATCAGTAGACAATGTTAAGATCACCTCCACACACAATTGTCAAGGCGATTAGGTGACCCAAGGTGTTGGAGGAGAGCACCTAGGCACCCTAAGCATGCAGTATATGTAATATAGCAATGATAATGTTATATAATTATAGCTTATATGCAACATAGAGTCAGGAAACTCTCCACCAAGCAGGGGTAAGGCTCTGTACATTATGACTTTCCCAATCCCCCACAGTGGCAGGAGCCTCATGTACTAGGAATGCCCTGTAATGCGTATATATGCAAAATAGAAGCCATATCAATGCAATGTGATTTAAATATGCTAGTAATGACCTAATATGAGAAAACCAACATATAATAAATGAACCATAGGATATGATAGCACATCCATAAAAAATAAAAAAGCAAAAAACATAAATCAACGTAAATTCTTGAGGTGTCAGAAAAAAAAACTGATATAATATAAGGCTGTCACAAGGCATAATGCCGGGACAACCAAGATGTCACCTAGCCTTCCAGTGCCAGCCTTTCTTGCATCAAACAAGATGTCGTGTCACCTTGAACCCAAGAAGGAACCTGAACGCCTTAACAACAATGCCTCCACATACCAGGGCCACAAAAACTTAAAGCCACTCAAGGTGCAAGCACCATTTAAGTCTTAATCAAACAATAAATTTTGCAAGTACCAGAAGACAGCTACTTAAAAACAATCCATATGGTGACCATGAATAATTACCAACGCTCCACATAATCACACATCTACGTATAGCACAGTATCCACATAATCACAAGTCAAGATACAATAAGACCATATAGACCTCAACTGCCAACACCAACAGCACCACATAATTAGAACGACCAACAAACACCACCATGTACATCTGCTACAATCACAAAATAAGCTTTGTTGGTCATACTTGAATATTTAAAAGCCCTCCCAAAATCCATGGCACTAATTCCCCACAATTAATTGCATACATAATACATCTCACAGATCAACAAACAGGAAGAAAGGCAAACAAATTACGACCATTATGAGGCTTTCTTCCCAAACTTAGATAAAAAAATACGAAAATCAAGACAACTATTGAGACTGTGATTTACTGATTTTAAGACTCTAAATGCAGTTAGAACTTTCAACTATCTCAAAACTGAACAATCTCCAATTCCAGACTTCAAAGATAAGAAGGTAAATAAACTCAGAAAAAATTCATATTCATTAGTGATCACGGTATCAGCAAAGAATCAATTGAAATAACATATTTTTACCCCCAAAAAATTGGTCACACAAATATTCCTTTTCTTGGGAGGTGGGAGGTGGGAGGTGGGGAGGGGGGAGGGGGGAGGGGGGAGGAAGGGGGCAGAGAAGAAGTGGATCCAAACAAGGGAATGAGGACTTACAAAATTATTCAACCAGCTTCAAGATTCCAAACCTAAATCATCAACTGCCATTCCGCAAATGGACAGAATTTCCAGTTAAAAAAGAAAGGGTAAAACTCAAAATGGGCCTCAGATGCTTGCTGTTGTTGGTGTATGAGATGAGTGATAGAGGCTATCCTGAGATATGCTCAATAGTTGGAGATCATTAAGGATAACTAGTAAAGAGAAAACTGCCTCCATAGTTGTCAAGGCGATGCCTAGGTGTAGGTCACCTTGGTTGCCTTGTTGGTGTTGTCTTGCGTCTAGGCCCCCTCCAACGCCTTGGGTCGCCTAGACTACAACTATGACTGCCAAATTCTTTTAATTTTTATAGAGTCCTGAATTGCAAGTCATTGCATATTTTCATTTAGATATTAATATGCTAGTATACTCGTAAATTATATACTTCCTCCCTAATAAAATTTTCATTTATGCCGGCCTATCAAAAGAGGGGAAGAGGAAAAAAAAAGGAACATCCACAAATAAATTAAATATCATAATACCTCCTTGTGAGTCCTTGTGAGGATATAATGTTACTTATAAGGGAGGGAGTGAGAGAGAGAGAATGGAGTAAGCCCCTATAAGGCAACCAACCACTACCCACGCAAAGTCACAAGTGTTGCTCCAAAGAGCCTATAGCCACTGGAAATTTCACTGAACACAACTCCAGGAAGAGTGATATTTTAGAGATAAGTAACCCTGAAAGAAGAGTGAACTTGAAAAAATCATTGACACAAAAGATTCACGCAAAGATTCAGTAAATATAGAACCAACCTATCAGACTAAAGCAACAACTCATTTAGCCGGAGGAAATTTAGAGATTAAAATGAAAACATCTATTGGAAAAATATATTAAAGGCAAAGATTCCACTGAAACTAAGCAATAGCTAAGCAGGTTCATTCAAAATAAAACCGGCCACTATATGAGCATTAAAAGAAAAAATAAATTCATAATCAGTGACTAAAATCAAGGATCCTCAGAGCAGTTTCTCATCCATCTGTAACGTGATCTTCAATCATATTGAAGTGCACATTCACCAGCAAAAAAGATTAAACTATTGGGTTTTCCCATTCCAAACAACACATGAACAATTTCTAAAATACATCCCTAACACAATCTTTCTTGACCAAATCAAGAAGTTTGGCATTTTCTTGTCCAATCACAAAGCATCCTGATATATTTAGAATAGCAACACAGTTCAAAAGATTAACTATGAGAATTTGATTTAACTTTCATTATTTCCATAGTAGTCCTATGATCCAACATCATAGTACAACAAACACTGAACAATATCATACTCCGCTCGCATAAACAACTAACAACCAACTCTTTCCACTGGAAAAGGTCAACTCATCTTTATCACTCCTTCTACCTTTTAAGTTTTAAGAAATCTATTCCTTTCCTTGTACCACACTCTCCAGCAATGCTAGGATGTAGTGTCAAAGCCCTCCAACAAGGAGTCACAGTTATGCAAGACGATAATAGCATTTTATAAATTTGGAAGAGCAAAAGTTCGAAAGGATGATTGACCCTCTTAATAATGCTTGAGGAAGAGAGAGAAAGAGAGAGGGGGGGAGGGAACTAGCTGATATCGATTTATTCATCCTTACTACTTGGTCTCCAAGAAATCATCATTTCAAGCAAACCATACAAGGAAGAGATTCCAGATTATTAATAAGAAATAATAAAAAAGAATACGACCAGAAACGAACAATCTTCCTTCTGGTGGCAAGATTATCGGTCTTAGAAGTTCACATATAGGACTCTCCAGTATAAATTACTTCACTTCAATGTAAATCTTCATGGAAGGTCTCAATACCATCAAACAGCTGCAAATAACTTTCCCTTGACCAAAGATTTAGCAATAGTGAAAGAGAACACCATGAGGTGCATACACAAAATCACCAAATGAGTAGACGCCATGTCTGAAACACAAGAATTTGAAGATGAAGATTGCTAATGTAATGCAAACCATCGTATCTCCATCCCATGCAAGAGACCTTGCGACTCAGTATGCTGATCCCTTCCATTTGACCTACCACAGCTATTATTTGCACAATATGCCTAACTCTACATGATACTCTTGAGAGAAAAATAAAAATAAGCCAGCATTGTCACTGATCCAAATTCCAAATATTCAGCTGCTATATGCCCTCACACTCATGTAGCAGCAGCCAGCAGCTACTAAAGAGCTTGTCCACAATATCATATCCTCCAGCCCCTTTCTTGAAGACAAGTTGTTTTCACCTGTTTACTTCCCTACCATCCACTCAACCTCAAAACACATGCCTTTGAGATATAATAAATTCCACCAGATTTACATAATTTAGAATTCAATGACCAACAAAAAAAGTACTTCCAAATTTTTTTCCAACAGGAACACTTCAAACTTATAAATTTATAAATTTATGTCACATAGGGTCAAAATATGAATGTGAAATGGGTAGACATTCATTTGCCCATGTAAATACCTGTCTTTCATTAAAGACAACCAGTAAATGTCCTTTTATGATCCCATGCTCTAAAATGGTCCCAGTTTGATGTTCCCTTCCAATACTTTTCACTTGAACTACTTAGTTATTTGCTACACCAATTATAATACAGCCAAATATATATATACGTGTGAAAGCATAGCACTAAGTTTGACTTGATAACAGAATTTTCATGGATCAATTGGAAGGACAAGGTGAAAATGGTTGCAGTTTTTAGCAAAGAATCCAGATCAAACCATTGGTTGAGTGGCCAAGTCGTTTGGACAGCCAAAAGCGAGGCCATCAATATTCAAGGTTTCGCCGGAATTCCACAAAATATTTTGTTTTGCAAGATGTCGAAACCAAACTCCATGCAACATGTAAAAAGTGCAAGGTTTTGGTCCAAATTCTCTATTTCAGCGAAATTTCGCTGATAAGTGTGGTTTCGGTATCGTTTCAACCAAAACAATATAAACCTGTAGGACCTTTGTTTGGCGGGCAAAAATGACTGGAAATGGAAAAGTCGTGGGCCAGTCCCACATGTAATAGGGTCAAGATGCAACAAAGGCAAGGAGAGGAAAAGGTAATTAAGGATGGAGTGGAATAATAAAATAATAATATAAACCATATCCCCACCTTTCCACGAAATCCTACGGAATATAGCAGGACTTTGAAGAAGGGTGGAGTGGATAATTCCCTTGCCACAAAAGCAAACAAAATACTATAGCATTTTAGCATTTAATGCATGTTGTCGGTAACGTTACCACCAGATACATACAAACTTTGATTTTCGGAAATTCATGAAAAACCTTCAAAGTATCACACCCCTTTATTCTCACCCCAAAACTATCCATCAAACAATCCGAGTCTTAATATAAAATGTACTAGAACGGAATTGTGAGTTTCATGACAAGGTTTGTGGAAACTTGGTTTATTCTGACCTTTGTCCAAATCATTCGCATACAAACCTGAAACAAGTTGTTGGGCAGTAGTGGAATGGCATATAAATCAACAATTTGCTGCATTTGTGGAATTTTTGTGCAACATTCAAAGTTATATCACTTTTCCAAAAAATGATTTTACAAAAAAAAAAAGAGGGTAAAAACTTGGTGGTTGGCCTTTAATTTTCTATATGTTAGACATCGTACGGCGATTAATGACTTCATTGAGTCGAATTTAATTTTCTATTTTAAAATATTTTTTATTTTCTGGAAAAAAAAAATGATCTTCTAGCAACAAATTTTGGGTTACTATTTAGTGGTTGGAGCTCAATTTTATGTATGTCTGAGTTTTACACAGCATTAACCGTATTAGAGAATGCACGTATACTGCAGCGCACAACGTATACTACCAACCTAGGGTCCAAAATCAAACTACCATTTTGGGTGTGTTTTCTTACAATCTAAAGGTTCTACTATGTTTAGAGGTCCTAAAATACGGTTAAGGGTTCCCTAGAAGTTTTGGGACCTAATTTGGTCATTTGGGTCTCGAAACCATCCACTGAAACCTTTCCAGGTTTCTACAAGGTTTAGAGCGAAATTTCATGAAACAAGAAATATTTAGGTTTGAATCCAGGCTCGAAACCAGAACCCGGAATTCCTTGGGCCCCAAAGAGTACACCTCATCTGTTATTAATATTGAGGAGGAATTTGAGCTTCCTATTCTGGAGATATTCAAATATTCCTCAGGTGCAAATGATCCATCAAACATATAGGCATGCATCTACATCTGAATTTTAGGAGCTATTGTGACCCATAATAGCCCTAAGACACTTGCCCTCCAATTTTATCTTAAGGCCCACTTCCTTTCTAACAAGCAGAATTACCTCATTTGATAAAAGATCAGATCATATGTCTAACCAATAAGTAGGCAAGTCAACAGAATCTTCAGCAAACATCTTTTCAAAAATAATACAGATTAAAACTTTCCATATCAAAGAAAGGTAATAAACGTCAACATATAACCAACTGAAAGCAGCTTGCAAAGATGAAAGAAGCTCTCTTCCCAGGTGAGCTCTCCAAACAGAAACGATGGCTCGAGTACAAAGCTCTTGGCCATACTAGAAAAACCTAGCTATCTCATCATACTTTTGCACTAGATAAGGAGATGAGTACTCTCATCCACATAAGGAAGTTAGCCCTCTTTCTATTCACAGCCATCTAGGGCAGCTCTTTTTTTTTTTTTTTTTGGTGGTTAGGCCATTGGGGTGGGGGGTAAGGGAAAACATTTCACAGCCATCAAGTGTTCCAATCCGTTCACCATGAGAAAGGGAAAAAACAACAGTTCATGACCCAAATGACACCCCTGATAATGCAATACAAGCCCAGGACTTTTTTTGTGAAAAGGGCACTTGATCAGTTGCAATATATTAAGGCAAGTGAGGTGTTCCAATATTGAGGCCATAGCAACAGAGTTACTCCAACATACTAAGTAAATCAATTAGCATAATAGAACAACCAACAAGCACAAACGAAAGGAAGGATAAAATTTGAAGGTGCCAGTGGCACTACTGCTTGAAGCAGAAGGCATATTCGGGCTCAACCACCAGGAGCAGGGATGGAGGTTAGGAAAATAACCTACTGTGTTGTAATATACTTATTCTCTGAGGTCTAATATACTTATCTCCTGTCAGAACATAGTATTGGACTGCTTTATGTCAAAATTTCTGGGCAGAGCCATATCCAACTTCAGACAGGGAAATTTTAAATAACCCGAAACTTATACATGGGAATGCCAACGTCTTTAGATATTCTAGTAGTAGAATTTGACCAAAACAGAATGTGTAACCCTTTTCCTACACTTCCATCTCACCTATCTTGAAAGAGATATCAGATTCTTAACTGCTAAGTTTGTGGAAATTCAGTTTTGTTATACCACGCACTCTAATTCCCTTTTATAACAATAAATAAATAAATCCATAGTCAAGAGCATCAGTAAAAGAAAGCTAACTCTCCAAACCCAGTGATAAGATTTTAAACAATGATCAGTTACCTTACCCGTATTTTCTACATGCTTCACTGGACGGTCTTCTTCAAAAGTACCAGATTGAGATCCGCGCTTCCTACTAACTTCACTCACTACTACGGTGTCGATGGATTTCTCACGTCTACCATCTTGAACCTTTCTATCTTTATCTGCCACTCGTTCCTTCTCCTTCACATCCCTGTACTGATAAACCTCTTTCCGACCAGAACCCTTTTCCGCTTTGAGCTTTGACTCAACCTTATTGCTACCCTTTTTGACTTCCTCGCTCTCCACTGCAACACCCGCCTTCTCGTCCTTCCTATCACTCAAACTGTCATTCCTTCTGCTAGACTTACTCTTCGAATCAACTGAAACCTTTGACTTTGGGACTTTCTCTGACTCCGGCCGCAAACGATCCCCTTTCACCTCCTTATCCCTGACAACACTTTCTCCTCGCTCGTCTTCGCCACCGTTCCACCGATCAGTGACAGTCACATCGGCCCTATCCTTTCGTCTCTTCGAAGCAACATAATCGTCTGATAAGTCACCATTACCAGGAGCAAACAGATCTTTACCATCCTGCGACTGCGAAGCAACTTTTCGTTTCTCACCAGACGCTGAATCCCTAGAAACCCTAACTACAGCTTCTTCCCTACCCTTCCTATCTTTCAAATTCCCATCTTCTTCAGAGTCCGAGTATTCTCTAGCATCTTTAGAACTGTTCTTGTGTTGCTTGTGAGATTTGTGTCGAGAACTCCGCGGCATGACGAAAAGCTGTAGCAATTACAGTTCTCAAAACCCTAACTTTGACGCTTGGAACAGAATCAAATTCCCCGCTGCACTCAACGTTGATCTTCAAATAAACATTTAAATGGGTTGCCGCTCGATCACCAAATCTGAGATCGACAAAGACCCGACGGAAAAATGGTCGGAATCCCGGCGTAGAGCCTACCGGAGAAAAAAAATTGAATCTTTTTACAGTACTTCCACTGAAAAAATTATAATAGAAGTGGGGATCCCCACATGGTCGATCAAAGACCGCGAGATATTGAGAGGGGAGATAATCTAGGTCTAGAAAAGCTGGGGTTTTGTGAAAGCATCAATTGACCTTGCTCGAGACGAGAGAGAGAGAGAGAGAGAGAGAAGAGACCGTGTTCGAAAATGGATTCCTTATTTCCGGCCGTCTATGGAAAATCCGGATAATTCCTTTTACAATGACGAAATGCCCTTAATAAATTTCGAATTTACGGATCAGTCCTGGGATTTTGCGTTGTTTCATACCCCGCGTGTTGAGTCATGTAGTCGGTAACTGGTCTGGACTCTGGACTCTGGACTCTGGAGCCCCAACTGTTCCAAGTACAGTTATGGAAGGGAAATTTCAATTGGGGTAAGCCCAAAGAGATAGAGGAGCTTGGAAGGACAATAAGGTGTGATAAAATTGTATCTTCTATACATGTCAACAGTAAAATCTATTCATGTGACAAGGAGAATTAGAGGCATGGATTTAGGAGACGGTATCGACATTTGCCAACATCGATCCCATATCGATCCAGATCACATCGGTAGGTATCGATTGGTTTTTCCTTGTTTTTTGTAAAATACAGATTTTTTACTATTTTATCCCTGAAACAATACGAATAACTGATCTGGATCGATCAGCGATCAATCAATACAAGACTGATACTTGAAATCATAGTTAGAGGTGCTAGTGTACCTGTCTCGACACTATCACAAAGAAAAATTTGCCCTTAAACTTTCAAGGAGAGAGGGTTATATGAGAATGCGACATAGAGGAGCATACCAATGGGTGTGATGGAGCATTTTTGTACGCAAAAAATGCAACAAGGTTATTTTATGTAAAGGATTTTCCTATTAGCATCCTTAAGGTGTCATATAATTTGTTACTTTATCTTTTTTTTTGTGAAGATTGATATTGTCATTTCACATGCATTAAAAAATTATGCACATAGTGATAGCTTTTGATTAATGAAATTTAGTTGTTGTCTGGTTGCAGACTTGCAGTAGCTGCAATTCCTGTAGCAGCAAAAAAAAAATATCTTAAAAGGCATTTTGAAGAATATTAAAACTAAGAGGGTGTTTGTGAACCCTAAAGTGAAGTGAATTATTCTATTACGAGGCTTGCAACTACTTGGTTGCACCATAGTGGCCAATTTTTTTTTCCTTTGATAATAACATAGCAATAAATCACTTTGAAGTTATTGTTATAAACTCTTACATATCCAGAATTTAAAAAACTTTTGAGAATAATACAATAAACAACTAAAATGCGTCAAGTTCTAAATATGGCTTTTTCACCCAAAAAAAATTATAAATATGCTTATAAAAAGTGTCTTGTAAACAGCCCCATGTACTTTATGTAAAGAAGAATCAGATAAAAAGAAAAGTACTAACATACCCTCCCTTGATGGCTCGAGAATCTTTTTCCTTATCACTTTGACATAAACATATTTAATTCACTTAATATTCAAGACGGCTTTGTAGGACAATGGAAGATTCTCTTTAGATAGACAGGAAACCCTCAAACTTGTATCCCCGCCTATCTAATTTTCAGATCTCGTCTATATGTTATTATTTTTCTTGGCCAAATTTTTTTTTTTATTGAAACTTAACAAAAAGTACAACATGTAGAAAAATGTCGTAGAAGTGAGTTTAAAGTGATCAAGACATCTCTTGACATATCATCAAAGTTTATATTACACAAATTATATATTTTTAAAAAAATTTCATTGTAAACTTACATTAATTTACTTTTCAGCGATTCCTTATTTAATTTAGGGTGAATGTGATGGGTAAGTTGGGTTTAGAATCCTTAATCACATATGTTTAGCCATGTTCATCCAAGTCAATCACGTATTCTAATGAGTGTGATGTGGTAATTGCACTTCTAGTAACAAGAAGAAGGAAAATAAATAAGAATATAAATTTTGATGTGGAACGTATTATGGAATCCCATCCTTGTACTTGTGGTTACAAAAGAACCTTTAATTGGTTCTAATGCAGCAATGGTTGAATCACAAATATTGATTATTTCAATTATTGATTAGTCTCTTTCTCTTATCAGATACTACCCTTTTACTTTTATTGTACGACCAACCAATTATTTGTAATGATAGGATTCAAATAAAAAACATTACAACCACAAGAATCATAAAGTTTACAGTTGATTAGCATAATTTTTATTTTCAAACTATATAAAAATTTAGGGGAAAAATAGCCTAAAAGGCAGCATGGCTCCTACGCTTAAACACGAAGAATGGCAAAACGACTACTCTATCCTTATGAAAGATGGAAATCCCATCCATGTTGATGCTTCCACAGGGGCTTTCATTAACCCCATGATAACATAAGGGGCCATGCTGCCTTTTAGGGAACCATCCCCCAAATTTTTATAACACATTCTTTATAGACATCCCACGAAAGGTATCAAATCATGAACAATGGATGGTTGGGTTGGTCCACTGCATTTTTTTATGAAGAGACAGTCAACTACACCTTTTCATAGATTATGTATACAATTGAATCAAGACTCCTCTAGCATCCATCTCAATGATGGGCATCTCTAAATATAACAAGTTAGAAATTGGTGATGATGGTCAATTCTAATTGATTTACATGCTTAACCTTAAGACTGCATTTGGTATGCATTCTTGAAATATATTATAGGTTGATAATGCATTGTAATTGTTGTTAGCACTGCTTTTAGCCTCTCATAATACATTTAGTTGTTTTTAGTATCTCAAAATGCATTATCAACATATAATGAATTCCAATATTGCATACCAAATGAAGCCTAAATATGCATGTGGCAAAACTTCATAATGTATCGTCTTCAATATACCATAATAGAATAATAATCACCAAAGTCTGCATGGTTTTCAATTGATATGTATCCATTTTCAAGTTGCAACACCAATGAATTTTGCTAGATCTCTATTCTTGAACCCGATGAAACATACACGAGGATAGTTGATGTTCCAATCATTTTTTTATTGTTCTAATATGTGATTCATACAAAGCAGGTTGCGTTAATTTTTTAGGGTCAATCGAGCAATAATGTGTATGGTAGTATCAACTATGTCGATCATTCTGAAATCCAAGAGTGTTTATACGAGACACTAAAATAGGGATTGAGTTGAGCTTGAGTCCAATAACAAAATTCAACAACATTTTACAATGCTAGTATTATTTTTATTGTTACTTGGGAAAAATCCCTACCAAGTTGCATGCAACCTATGCCCATAGACAATATCATACAAATTGACACCCATGTCGAGTGTTGATGCCCTTGCATGTGCTCTCATTGGCCTCACACTTATTTTCTGCCTTTATTTTTATCATTATTATTATTATTATTAGGGAAAGGGAACTTTGTACATCTAGCGATCCCTACGCACAAGACCAACTAGACATGAAAATACCCAACGCATGCGAGTAGCTAGGTCTTCTTACACTTAGGCATGTCTGGGTGTAGGGAATGCAAGATGGACATATTTCTTTTTTATTATTATTATTAGCCTAGAAAGTAGCATGGTTTCTACACCCAAACAATGATGGCAGTAGAATGATCGCTCCTCCCCTTGTGAAAGGCAGAAATTCTGCCATTTTTGTTGCTTCCGTGGGCACCGCCATTGGCCCTTGCGCTAACCTAGGGGACATGTTGCCTTTTCGGGAACCCTCTCCCTTATTTCCATCATGTAAATATAGACTAATCAGGGCTTATCCAGTCTCAATTGGTTAAGTTTCGGATTTATTTGTATATGTAATCCTAATCACTCATTCCCATACATCTAGACGTGTTTAGGGTTAGATTAAGTGTGCGTAAGTTGGCCCGGACACATTGGTTAACAAAAAAA
>NW_024868623.1:32071-32876 GCF_013358625.1 Macadamia integrifolia | reverse complement strand
ATATATGTAAATTGTTCTTACATTATAATAATAAATGAGAAAGGAGTAACCATTGGGCAAAGTAAAGGGTTGGAGAATGGAGTAGGAGAATCGAATCAATCATGCACATATGATTTCATCTGGAGAGAAAGCACTTGAACATATTTTTTACGAGGGAAAAGGTTTTCCTTCATCCATTGTGAAGGAAATTAATTGTCAATGTTATCTCTCCTATTGTATGAGATCATTTGTGCCCCTAAGAGTCCCATCCAACAACTGATATCAGAGAATCTTTTCACCGTTGGTGAATGAAAACTCAGTCCTTCCAAGAGATTGATTCGTCATTATATTTACATAGTGTCTTGTGATACCATTTTATGTTATGTGATTTTGTTACGTGATCTAATCCATGTCTGGTGTATTTCATTACCCAAAGAAAGAGCAAAAAAATTATTGACTCTTCGGGACTTAGCAAGATCACTCACCCAATTTATATACTGCATTGTGTGATATTTGTGCTAGTCAACTCCTTTTATTACTATAGTATCTTCTTCAACCATGTCAAATTGAACACATTTTTAGTTCAAATCATCTTCAAGTGGTTGTATGACTTGCAAATACTCCCATATGATCTACTTAGTTAAGCCACAAAAGCAAGCTTTGGGATGTGATATCTATCGTATATTATCAGAAGGGATTTCTAGTGTTGCTATTTACACTCCCACTTTATTATAGCATATATGTACAATTTTGTAGGTAATTTGCAAGAATCAAAGGTTCGACAAGTATATCAGGAATTGCAAGGTGTCATAAACAAGGGGGGGGG
>NW_024868623.1:22835-32051 GCF_013358625.1 Macadamia integrifolia | reverse complement strand
GGGGGCATATATTATATTTTGGACAAATTGTCAAAAAGTGGTTGATTGATAGGATTTTTGAAGCTTGCCCTTGGGAACTATTTCATCTACTTTATGATGTACTGTAATCTTACGGAAGGATTTATGACACTATGTTTTGTTAAGAAAATTTATCACCATAAACGGGCAATGCATGCGAGGGGGACGGGGATCTTCTATCACGCGGCATAGTGTGTAGTGCAAATACAAGGATTGGGAGCTCCTTGGGGCTGTGCATCTATGGGTTGAGCTACTTGTCTAATGGCTCCCAACCCTTGGATTTGTGCTACCCTATAGTGTGCTCTACAGATGAGCCTAATCCATGCGAAGGTTAATATGCTCTAGGATTTTTTTTTTTAATGTCTAAATAAAATGCATTAAAATTTGTAATCATTGTTTACATACAAGAAAGTGCATTTTTGAGTAATGGATTTATATGCCAAACTTTTCAAAAAATTCAAAAACTTGACTTATTTATTGATATTGAGATATTAAGAGAAGATAGTTGTTAATATTTCTTTTTTTCTCAAGTTCTTCACTTTTATATTCGAAGATTTTTTTTTTTTTTTTGTTGAAATTATATCACATGAATTGCACCATATCCAAGGATATAGTTATTGGTATCAGTATTGATATTTGTTTCTGTCTCAGCTAATACTAATACGATAGGACCAATATCATTATGACTTGGATTAACAAAAGATTGGTGTGTATCAATAACTTTTGCCCTCCTGTCTTTTCAGAAAAATATATTGTTCTATCGTTTTACCCCCCAAACAGTACAACTAGTCAATCCGAATCAATCAATACTTGAAATCATGACCATATATGTCTTTATCAGGAAAAAAAAAAAAAAAAAAAAAGAATTGCACCATATGTTTCACGGAAAGAAAAAAAAGGAATAAAAGAATAATTTACACCACATGCAAATTATTATTTGTTCATTCACAATGCTTGGTCGTTGTCCAACGACCAAACAGACACGGATAACGGATAATTTATAGATTGCTAATAGTTTGATCAACCCATGTATGGCTTGTTTATAGCCCAATTAATTCGTGCTTGATTACGGATCAATACCAACCTACCGCCATTAAGGCTCGATTAATTAAATAGTGTGGTAACGTTGTAATTTGACACCCCACTGTAAGGATGTGGATTTAAATCGAAACCATTTTATCAAAATCGAATCAATTTGTTTAAATTGAAACCACAAAATGGTTCGATTATGATTTCAAGTTTAAGACCAATTAGTTAAATGGGTTAGTTTGGTTTTAACCGTTTAACCTATTGGTCTCAAATCAAATTTTTATCGTGAAAATCGAACCGTTTAAACCTTCAAAACCTATCCAATTAACCCGTATATCGATCAAATATTTAGTTGTTTTAATAAAACATAATGGTTTAGTTTAGGGAAGAAGTAAAGACCATAGAGGTTGACCAATCGTCTATTCAATAATTTACTAATATTATGTAATTTTGTAGTTAAATCCTTACTTGTTCAATGCCTCATTTAATTTGATATAAGATTAAAGCGTTTATCAGCACAAATAAATTTTAGTAAGCATGCGAATATACTAGCAAATCGATTGTTAACTATTTAAAAACCGTGTGGAATAAACCATGATACCGTTTAAAAATCGTAAAATCAAAATCATTTACTAAATGATCGTAATTTTAAAAAATGCAACCGTTTAATAATTGTATGATTTTAATTTCAACCAAATAAATGTGAATCCAGCCAAAATCAAACCGTATACATCGAAACCAAACCGATTAACACCGGCCGATTGTAATCTTCATGGAGTGGGACCTAATCAATGGATTGATAAAGATGACATGGAGAAACAAACGAGAAGAACTCCCACAGATATTTGCAGAGCGGACGCAGACGTGCGGAGTCCCCATGGAGAAACACCTCAAGCACTCTCTTCCACGCAACTCTCGCACTCTCCCTTTTCGCCTTCTTCCTGTCCATGTACATATACATATCCTGTTCCGTTCCTCACTGTTACTCTCCTCACCTTCTCCCTCGTTTTCATTTAACTTTTTTGTTTTTCATTCGCTTCACTTTCCTGCTACTGGATCGCTGGTTAGTAATCTCCTCTAAAATCTCCCTTTTTTCTACGTAATTAAGGCGTTAAGGGAAGGGATGGCTTCCTGTAGATCCGTAGGTTGATTGTAGGTTGAAACAAATGATTGATTATTTTGATTAGAGGCCGAAATATGTTGTTTATTGACCTGATTTTTGAATTTGGATGTTCAGAGTTTGTAGTTAATGGCGTTATGTGGAATTGGATTCAAACCGGGATCGGAAGGTCTCGAATTAGTGTATTTGAGTGGAAATTCGTCGAAAAAACGGATTGCATCAGCTCGAACACATTTGAGCAGCACTTATCGATGGAGAACGCGTTGGGAAGTAAGGTGTTCGAAGGAGCAAGCTGCCTTTCCGTCAGAATCAAAAGGGAACGTGCAAACGGCTGGATCTATCTCCATGGAGGAAGAATTGGGAGCTGTTATGAAGTTTAAAATGTCTGATTTTACGATCTGTGATTGCGTCAGTATTGGGCTTGGTGGTAGGGTATGTAGAAATTGTTCATAATATGTTGTCTTTTTACGGGTAATCTGAGTTTATGGATGTGTTTCTAATTCTGTTATGTTTCGGGATGTGGCAGGCAGATGAGGTGGTTCTCGAAGCAATAGTGAAGGATTCTCGTAGGTTAGTTTTAAGTTCTTTTGCTTATGTTTAATTTGATTTGGCAGAGACGTGTTTCTAAGAGGCTGGAATCATGCATTTGCAGCCCATTGTATAACAAGAAAGTTGTGCTTCGACGACTTACTAGCTCTCAAGCCCAGCGTAGAGGGAGGAGAGCCATAGAGGTTGATGGGTGGCTTGTTTTTTCACTCTGTAGATATATGGGTCTCATATTTTTAATGTTTGTTGTTGCACTGTGTTGGTTGATAATTAGAATGTCTTCTTTTGTTTTGTTTTGTTTACATCTTTTATTAATTGCCTTGAAGGTACTCAAAAAGTTAGCCCGTCGCAGGCTTATGTATCATTCATACTCAATGCAAGTCTATGGCTATGTTTCTCCATCCACTACTGGTGACCACAGCTCATTTACGCTGGTTCATGGGGTATGTCTCTCAGAAAGAAAGAAAAAAAAAGAAAAAAACTAAAAGTTGATTAAATTATGACATGTCAATGCGATTTGTGGGCAGAAAAGAACAGAGAAATCAAGGCTGCCTACATTATGACCCTCCCCAGACCCCACAGTGAAGGTATCTTCGTGCACTGGGTACGCCCTTTGAATCAGTGGGTCTCTCATTGCGTGGCCTCTTTTAAAAAGATTAGGCATGACTTTATGGTTATAAAATTTTTGCCTTTATTGAAGGATTACCTTGCTGTCCACTCTTCAGTTCTCTTAAGGATTTCTTTTGTGGGATCAAGGGTAGATGGTCTCTAGGTCCATGCATATGGCATGTGTGTCAGAGGCAGTAGAGATGTTTTTCCCCATCCCATTTTAGTGCCATAAGTTTTAATTAAGTAATTTTATCCTTTTCATTTATTAAAACTACATAATTCTTCAACACAGTCCAGTGGACTGAGAAAACTAATTATTCATTCATTTGCAGTATCATGGTAGTTATTCTCTGAGACATTGGCTTCAACTATCGGACTGGCTTCCAACTTTGGAAGCTACTTTGGCATTGGATGAGGAAAGTGTTAGAAAGGTGGGGGACGACACTATTGGTGGACCTGCTATTTCTCGACAGTTGAGGCTTACGCGGATTTTAATGAGGGACCTCTTAATTGGAGTATGGTCTAGTTTATGTAATTGCAAACAATAAGATAATATCTGTACCATTACAGGGGATGTCTGTATCAAAATAATTGTGATTTTCTTGTTGACCTTCAGGTGAATTACTTGCACAGCAATGGACTTGCCCATACTGAGCTAAGGCTAGAGAACATACATATCAGCCCGGTGGATAGGCATATTAAAGTGAGTTCCAACTTCATCTGGCCTTTATTAGAATTGTTGCAGTTATTCGCTATACGTCGCTCAAGGGTGGTCAAAGCGGCTGGTTGATGCCTTGTTGTTTTGGCCTTGTAAGCTGATATTTTGCTTATTGTTGCATAGAAACTATCTAATATTATCTCTATTACAATTCACTAGCTTTATCCTTCATTACTAATATTTTACTTTCACTTATATAATTGATTAAAAGCTTAATTCAAGTAATAAAGACATAAAGTTAAGCAATTCTGGGATTCAAATCTTTTTTTAGTATAAAAGTAAAATCTGCTTTCAAAATTTTAATATAAAACATCAAATGGAAGATTGTGTTAGGTTTGGTTGGTGTATACTTGGCTATTCACTATTGTGTATACACCGACCAAGCTTACTTAATTGGTGAACTGCTGGGTGTTGGTTGACAATTGTCACCTAAGCGGCACTTTATTGTTACTCCATGTTGCTCATTTGGATGGACAACCAATGTTTCCGAATATTTGGCAATTGAACTTGTTTAACTGTTCGTATATATGCTGTCTTCCCGAGTCTGTGTTACGTTACAGGACCAAAGAAAGTTGATCCTTGGAACAATCACAAAATAACAAGATTGCTAGATCTACATCATAGGCTACCAATCGAGTTATCTCATTTAATGCAGATCAAGTAAAATAAGGACTAAGCTTGATTGGGTTGGAATACAGGATAGATTCAGATGGTTTGATTACGTAGAAGAATCTATTTTAATTGTGGTTTATGTTTCATAGACGAAAGAGATGGAAATTTCTTCTTGGACTAGTTTAATTTCATCCTGCTATCTGTGCCTTACTTGTCTATCTGTACATATTTAAAAAAACATTTTATAGGTGGGGATTCTAGGAAATGCTGCTGATTTTTATGACAATACTCCAAATAATAGTGCCATGGATGGTAATATGGAAAGGCGACAGATGATGATTGCATTTGACATGAGGTTGGATGGGAAATTTGTTCATGTATCAGGTTCTTGTTTGTGAGTTTAGTTTGTCATGTTTTGAAGCTTTTTTTTTGTGTGTGTGTGTGTGTGTGTTTCTTAGATGTGTGGGTTTTATGATGGCAAAGATGGTGCTGCGGGAGCTGATGGACCCTTTGATATTCATGAAGTTCAAATCTTTCCTCACTAAGGTATAACGTGCCACCTCCCTTTTTAAACTGAATTTCTTCATGACCAGTTGATGAAAATCTATTTGATTCTATTTTGAATGCAATAATACCATTGTGAGTTTAAGATTTTATCCTTTGGGATCAGTTGAACATCTGTATAGAACTCATGCCATATAAATCGACAATATGCAGGGATGTCAATCATGTCATAAGACTTTTCAATGGCTGCTTTGCTCTATCTTGAATTATCGTTTACATTATGAAACTTGGTACTATGGCTGTGCAGTGTAGAGACTCAGGTGGTGAAGCTTATTGTCCATTTGTATGGATTCAATGAATTTTCCATGCTGGACATATGTTGAACTAATATATTTAGCGAAGTATTTTAGTGATCTATGAGTTTTTAGAATTGGCAAGTCTTCCTTCCTCCCTCTTCCTTCTCTTTTTCTACTGCATGGATATCCTTTCATTAAGTATAGATGTTAAAACGCTACTGTGGCTGTTGTCATCCCATATAAAACTGCCTCTCATCACTTTCTTTACCTAATCACTCATTGGTCGATTTTGGGACCCAACTGAATGACATTTCAAATTGGATATAGGTGCAACCGTGGAAACTGTGAGTTGGTGACAGATGAATCACCTTGAAATTCTGTTGCTGTAAACCTTTCTGTTTCCCAATACTTATCCCTGTGAAATTGACAAAGCCTCAGCCTACAACATCTCCATTTCCAACCTAGCAAGGATATAAAATAATCATTCTCCATTCACAAAGGTACCACCTGGTTTCTTGTTTTCGAGGTTTCCCATTGAACATGAATCTAATCTGAGTTTCAGTTTCCCCAAGGGTGGAGAGCACCAATGTGAGAAGGTTCACTACGATACTACATTGCTGGAGGTGTGTGCAATCTCGTATCAATAACTTGTCACAATGCCAGTCTGGCTGACAAGATGCTGGGATGATTTCCATTATACAGTGTAGAACATGTTCAGCAATGCCTACTGTTGCCTGTGGTTAGTTCTAAGAATGTGGGGACCAATCTTACTCCGGGATTTTCTGAACTTCTATTTCAGATGGGTTTTGAATCTGACCAGATTAAATAATTTGTATGGCTTAAATGAGTTGATTCAACTGCTGTTTGTGATATATGACAATTCAGGTACTGACATGGGGATAAACTGAGGTTAGGTTTTCAGGTGAGAATCTGTAGGGATAATATTACCAAGTTTAGGAATATGTATGGCTTCAGTGGCTGGATGATGGGTGTACATGAGGTGTAGAACTACTGATATGCATTTCCAGAAAAGAGAATCAGGGTTTTTCTTGAAAATTAAGGTCTTAATTTAAGGACGAAAACAGGATCATGGATTAAGGTTGACAACAGGAATGACTTTGAATAGAGTTGGATTGTGAAACAGGATCCCTGTTTCCGAACCTATTTGGTTGGAATAAGGCTTAGTTGAGTTATATGTCCTTCGGTGGGTGGCAGGTCTTAACCGGGTCTGAAGCTGAATTATGGATATTTGAGAGGATTCAGATAGACTTCGGTTTCAGAAAAAATAAAAAATAAAAAAAACATAGGTAATTCATAGCACTAATACCAACTGGGTGAAAAAAGAGGATTCCTATCATGAATCACATTGGATTTATGCCATCCTAGATGCACTAGATAGTTAGTGGAGTTTAGAGAAACAATTCTAATTGCATCAAAAGTTTAGGAAAGTGGTGAAGTTTTGGTCCTTGAAAGAAAAAGCCCAAAGACTAGTGTTGCAAAATAAAAGAACCATATATTGTTAAAAACTTAAACAAGCAATCTGGACAGCTAGATTCAAAACATAAAACTAAATCACCATTGAAGGACTAGCATGAATCCCATTGGTAAACTTCAACTCAAAATAAGCAGAGTAACAAAATCAGCCCTTGCTTTCCAAAATAAGAGAATGAAATAGAACAAGTCACTCTGCACTAGCTAAAGTGCACTTAAGATGAGGTCCTAATGTCCTATTTTCTGAACCCCCAGATATAGATCCACGTAGTTTGCACTTAAGAAGCTGCTAGTTTTGAAATTTACAAACTTTTTCTTGTGGCTAATTTGCAGAAATTTCCAGAACTGTTTGGTAGTTCTCTCCATGTTTTTGCTCAATGGTTTTGCCAAAAAGATGGACAGAACCAGTTTTAGGTTTAACTAACTGCATAAAATTTTGGACCAGATTAAGTTAGCTTACCAACTGCTTACAATTTGTAATTTTGACACCTATTTATTCAAACCATAGACTGAGTTTAATATTCAAAATTATACCATGTTAATCGTTGTTTATAGATTATCAAAGCAGATGTGGTGTGTGTGGTTGTTTTAAACATAATCTGGCTAGATTTGGCCCTCAACAGAGTTCGCATAATTGTCATTGCTTTTCAACTTTTAGCACTGAATTTCCAATCTTCTCTCAAAGTGCAGGGAAACAACCCATCATGCTTGCGTGAATTTCTATTGCCAATTCTTTGTAAGGGTTTCCCTTCTGGAAATGCTGGATTGCAAGTTAGTATCAACCTTTTGTAATCCCCAGTTTCTAAAACCATTTCCAAATTTGTATTTGAAGATCTAATGGTTTTGTCTCTTTTGTGAAGATACTTGATAGGAACTGGGGGGCAGGTTGGCATCTTCTATCCTTGTTGCTTGCGACAAAGCCTTCTGAGCGATTAAGGTAGACATGAGTTAGAATTCATCTCTGGGATCTGGATTTCACTATCAAAATGCATGTCTATTTCTGGATTTCACTATCAAAATGCAATTTTGCAGGTCTATTTCTAGATTTCACTAGTCAAAGTAGAATTTCACTTGTCTATTTCTTGTTCCCAAGCCTTTTAGGAATCTCTTCCATAGAGACCTTGGGTATGTTTGTATTTCCTCATCAGTTCTGCCTACTCTGCTATCCTGGGACATTCACATTACCTTAATAATCCAACATTTAGGTGGCTAGTCCACTCATCTCTTCTGGTGGGGGTTCTGGGCTATCACTTAAGGAACCAACAATTTGTTTAACTTCCAGATATCACTTATCTAACCCTTCCTATTTTACACTGCTCACTCCATTGCCACCATTTGGGTTTTGTCTGGGAAAAGGGCCCTATAGGCTATAGTACCCAGGAGGAGAAAGATATCAGGCAAGGGAAGCCCCGGACCCCGGTAGATGCTCACATAATGTAGCTCTAGTACTATTCAGTACTAAAAATATCAATGCCCTATATACCTCAGTGTCTGGCATGCCTTGTATTGGCTTGAGTTTATACAAGGGATCTTTAATGCGGCTCACAAGACACCCCCGCTTACATATTCTCTTTTAAATGGCATTTGAATGATATTGAAAATTTATAAAAATGTATTGTTTCTCACATTTTGGCTGTTGTGTTAGTACTGGAATTTTCTTTTTATGTGATATAAATTTGTGTTCATTGTTATTAAAGAATACAAACAAGACTTATGTTTATGTGCCTGTGTTGTAAATAATGTTACCAATGATGCTGCTTTGGGTTTTCAAGCAGTTGTTTAGATTGCTTGAGGCACCCTTTCTTGTGTGGACCAAGATGGCGTGTAGATGCATCTATGGACATAATCAGATGGGGTCTAGGTTCAACTGCTGTTCGAATTACAGAGGAATACATCTATGTCCGGCATCAGGTGAATGGGTATTTTAATATCAATTTCTTATTTTTTGTTGTCAATGCACAGGCAAAAGACCTTATTGTAGCCTGTGGGTACTAGGTTCTAATGCTGAGACTTTTAATACCTTTCGTGGCACATTTATTCAGTGAGACTGTATCAGGTGTACATATAGGTCATAGGTGAGGGAAATTGAACACGTATATTGTTATGCTAAAGCCATCTATTTAGGCCATTCTAATATTGACAAATGCAGCAAGGATACGGTGGATCTGCAATCCCTGACCCTAAGTACCCAACATGGTAATATGGAGTTTGGTTGGCATTTTCAACCCTGTTGGTGATTTCTTTTTTTGGGGGGTTTTGTTTTTTTTTTTTTT
>NW_024868623.1:0-22815 GCF_013358625.1 Macadamia integrifolia | reverse complement strand
GGGGGTGGTTTCACATTGAGCACTTAGCTTCCACCCTTGGTGTGCAACAACCTCATCTGAGCACGTTGAACACTTACCTCCCACCCTTGGTGTGCAACAACCCCATCTGAGCATTTTAAATTAGATCTTTCTGACCTGATCCTGGAACCTGCTCTCTGGCTTGGATTGGATACCAGAACCAAGAATAGTGGGTTGTGTTTAGTTGTTACCCTTTATGATACTCAATCTAAACCTGATCCACTGCTACCCCTGGACACATTTATCTGTATATACTTGGGTATTGATAGCCTACCTACTAGTACTTCATATTTTTTCTATCAATACTATGAAAGAGTCATTAATGGTCTATTATACTAGAATCCTTGTGTTGAATTATCTAACTGTATATGAAAATTCCAACTGGTACATAAACCCAAGGTCCCAGAGGTTGTTGATTAGAGATTCTTCCTAACACCTTGGAATGTCTTTAAAGGTTGATAGTTTCACTGAATTTATCAATTTTCATTTAAAGACTGACGGATGCTTTGTAGTCTTTCCTGTTTTTCACTGGCGTATGGCAAATGAAGCAGTGTAACTTGCTATTGTTGTTCCCACCGACATGGTTAGAGGAACACAATCCACTCATCTGGAAATTTGTTCACTTGTTCTATGATTTGCAACCATCCAGAACAATTTGATAGATTGGATGGCCACAAGCATTCATGTGGAGTTTTTCAGGACATTTGCTTTACCTTATCACACCGTGCATGTGCATTGCTTGCAAAGTCATTTCTGATTCACACTCTTTCATAGTTTGACAACTAAACTTCATGGCATTAAACTGTTGGATAGAATAACCCTTTGTATCATATATGTCTTTTGGGAGTACGAAATCTTGTTACTTATTACATCTTCAACCATATATGTTTTCATAGTTTGACAACTAAACTTCATGGCATTAAACTGTGGGATAGAATAACCCTCTGTATCATATGTGTCTTTTGGGAGTATGAAATCTTGTTATTTTTTACATCTTCAACCGTATCTGTACCTCAGTCCCTCACTATTTCCTGATTACTTGGATCACCCAATAGCTTGATAAGTAAAATAAGATGAATAGAAATAAGGAGCAGAAGGTTTTCTAATGGTTTTATTTCCCTGTTCTTAGCGTAACAGGATTGCTTACTTCATTGAATTGATGGAGATGTTGAATCCTTACCCAAAGACTAAGGTAACTACCTATCTTAACACTATTTCTTAGGAGTTTTTTTTTTTTATTCATTACCCATCCTCCTGTACTGTGCTCGGGATTGTACAATTGCAACTTCAAAATGACTTATGTTCAAGAGAAACCTGATGGTGTTGAATGTCCCCAGCACCATAAGTGTTTCCCTGTCAAAAACTGAACTCATAATTTATTTGTTTGAAGCAGTTAAGAGTTTCCTTCAGCTGTAAATAGGAATTACAAATATTTTTTTTGCACACAGCTGTTTCAATTGGAAGATGGCAAAATTTACTTGTCAGTCAATACCCTAAGTCCCTGACCAGACCTGGAAAGGGAAATTTGCAACCAACTAGTAGAATTTGCACAGCATAAATGATAATCTCCTCTCACGTTAATTTGACATTTGTAGGGAATCTTAACAGTATCTTCCTTGCTGAAGTACTTATATTTGCTAAGCAGCTAAAATTCCATCCTTCATTATAGAGAATTGCAATAGTATCTTCCCTGACGTTTGTGATGAATATCTTTCTTCCTTATCTAGAAAATGTAATTGCAATTGCAACTTTTGTAGAGCATTGCAGTCATATCGTCCTTCCTTCCTAAGGCTTGTTTCTTCCTGGGGAGACACCCCAGAAAAGAAAAAAAAGAAAAAAGAGAGGAAGAATCCCCAAACAGCCTCTAACTGATGGCAATGTACAGACTGCACTTCAAATCCCTTCACAGGAGACAAAAAAAATGTCAATAAAACTAGATCTGAAGTTTCTTCAACTTCTCTTGCCTGACAGCCTGAGCACTGTTAGATATTCTCATATAGGGAAATTAGGTATCTTCTCATCCTTTCAACAAGTCTGCCAGAGTTGGCTTGCCTGTGAACTTGGATAATCATTTATGCAAAACCTTCATTTTTATAAATCACTTGTCCTTTCAAATTAAAATTGGTATTTGCATCATCATAATCAGCTGCCTTGTGAAAAAATTGTGCTGTGTCATCTGGACTTCATCTGCTTGAAGGAAATTACATGCTTCATCTCTCGCATCCTCTCCTGCAACCAATGTGATTTATAACTCAACCAAAATTTTTAGAGTTGTGAAACTCTAACGAAGAGTAATTACATCATCTGTCAGGTTTTAAATGACAACTCAATCCTAATTCCAGACTCGTTTTTGAATCTGCAGAACTGGTTGAAGTTCCTACCAGGAAGATGGCGTATGTTGTACAGTACAGGTAGGCATATAGGGTTGACTCTTCGCCAGCCTTCTTCCAGAGTCCTCATTGGCGATGTTCACCTTACTGTTACACGAACTTCGAATTTGACAACTACCCTCTCTATCTCCTCTGACATTTGCTTCATGGTTATTAATGGGCGGGATTGGCCCCATGACAAGACTGGGATAGCTGGGAGATTGCAAGTGGGCTCGTTAGCCGGATTAACTGCTGGCAGGCGACTATACCTTAAGGAAGAGAAGGCCAGCGGCTCCAGCTCATCTAAGGCTCAAGAGTCATCAGCTCGAAAATTGCCCAGTAGAAAGTGGAGGAGGGCAAGCCTAGTAAAGGAGCTTCCATCGAGCCTTCCAGTGGCCAATCTTGGCCCAGGTGAGGTCGAGATGACAATGAACCTTGATGATCCATCACTACAGGAGGTTAATGTTGCGACCAATGTACTTCGTGAGGTCCAGTTGCAGGCCCCACCGGAAATGTTTGATTTGTCAAGGATTGTATGTGGAACCTATGTGGACTCTAGGCTTCTGGTTCTTCGTGGGGTGAATGGATCCGCCTTGCTTTTCACTAGATCATGTGTATGAGGGGGAAGTTGTAGATGCAATTCTTTATGACAATTATTACCTGCTTTATCATTTCTTTGTACTGTCAAGGTCACATAGGAGGAAAGGAAAATATTGATGGTTCATGTCTTGATGTAATTGTGCAGAGCTAATTAGATGGTTAATGCAAATTTTATATTTATCATATCCTTCTAAGAAGCTTCAAGAGAAATCTTTATGCTGCAAAATGTTTCCCCAGAAAGAACCGTTGACCAGAACTAGGAAATGAAGTGAAAGGTCTTTACATGAGCAACCAAACAACGTAGGAAAGGACATCTCTTCCTTCTTCACACAGCTCTCCTAGGAAGCAACATAACAAAGCGTATGCATTTCTTGTTTTCCACACTTTGGCTGTCGCAGGCAGAGCTTGAAAAAGCGTAATTGGTGACGGATGTTGTCAATGTTCGCTTGAATCAGTTCGAAGAAGAAGAAGAGCAACTTAGTGCATAGAACTCCTGCTATTGCAAGGTTTGAGAGAGGCAAACGTATGCATCTAACCCTTGCTTTGCAGGAGAGGTTATTTTCAAGTTTTAAACCTGTGACCAACATGATGAAATATACAACTTAACAATTGCGCCAGAGGCTCGCCTACTAAGAAATTAACCAACAGGAGAGTCATAGTTTTATGCAAAATACATAAAGACTACTCTCATAAAATAACGATGTGATATGAAACCTTTAACATTTTAATAATTGTTGGCTAATTAACAGGCAGGTCTAAGCATAACAAATGTTTTATTCCTAGCTGTCGCAATGTCTAGGCAATCCAGGCATTGGAGAATGGAAGAAAAGTCATGACGACCCCAACAAAGCATCAAAGAATTGGCCAGGCAATACTTTGACAATTATAGTTCATTACCTTTCATCTTCTTGGTACTCTAATTATTGTCTCATGTCCGAATTGGAAGTCCTGCCAATATGCCTTGTACCACCCACTCCTCCACCCCAAAGCAGGGTTATGCAAATTATTATCGTGGATTAAATCGATCAGTACTGTCAGCCAAATTAGTCTGGAAAACCCTTGAATTGGTCCTCAAATCTGAAAACCTAACAATCCAGTGGGAAAAACCCTAGAGTCAGCTTGACCTGAATGTCCAGAATTGAGATTCGCTGATTCGACAGATCAGGTCTGAAACAGTGTCCAAAAAGAGAGGGTTGGGTGGCCAATGGTCGAGGATATGAGCATGTATGCCAATATTATAAAAATAACACAGTAGTATTAGGAGTGAGGAACACATGCAACTGTTGAGGGGCTTTAGAAACGATGCTGATACCTCTGTGTTCCCTGAACAAAAATGTAAAGGCTGCCGTTCATACAGTAAATTCTCATTAGGATACACAACAATGAATTCCTAACCGTTTCAACTCTTTTTAAGTAACAATACCTAGGCCAAAACATGCTATAACTTCTTGAAGCTTCGCCATGAAATCCTTATCTACCATCTTTTCTTCTGGACAACAGTAGATGACTTCACACAAACCATCACAAAAGCTACCAAAGCACCAGTGCTGCCATACTCAGTTGAACCTTTGAAGGGTAAGTCCTCCCAGTTTGCATGATTAAGAGCTCCAACGAGGATTAGTAAAGCTACTCAATGCAGTTGGAACAGTCTGTTGGAATAGCGATCAGTAAGCAAGAAGTATGTCTCATTAAAGGGTTAGAACTACTAGAATCTCAGATAAATATGAATTTAAGCTCAAACAACATCATTTCAAACTTACAAATATTTGAAGACACCAGTAAATCCTCCTTAGATCAGCCCCTGGCGTTGCAGATCAGTGTATGTCTTCTTGTTGTAGATGTTACCTTCCTTGTCTTCGTATTCTTCTTCAAGGTCCGGACGCCACTTATTTAGTCCTTGCCTTTCATGTATCTTCTCCCACAACAATCTTGCTTCCTGTATGAAAGAGAAAATATCTGGTATCAGAGTATATTTGACTTGTGTAGGGGATTTCAATTATTTTCCCGCTTTTCTTTTGTGTGCAGGTGACAATAATTGGAGCGGGGTTACAAGTTGCGCAGGCTGTGCCCAGTTTTTCCGAGACCCAAGTTAAACCTGAAGTCACTTATGAGTTACGATCAGCCCAGGCCTGGCCCATCCCAGCCCGAACCTGGAAAATAACAGACAAACCAACCTTAGGCGGATGTTTTCGGGGCCCAAGTAGCAGTGCCACAATTCAAGTGGCACAAGGAGAAACTGGTTCCAGGGAAATAGTTCTCAACATAGAGATGCTTAATAGGACAATAATATCTAGGTCCACCTTTCTCTTCCTGAATCGATCTTTTTATACTAAACATTCACAAACCAAGTGCTATTTGACATCTTTACAGGCAATAAAAAAACTAAATCTGCATCCATGTGGCCTTAAGTACCACATCAGTCCTTGGGTTGAGTCTCACAGAATCTAATGCCACGTAAATAACAGCAGCACATTGATGACTACAAGGCAACAGATTTTGGCAGCAGAACCTATCTGACCAAATTAGAGGTGAATGAAACACACAAATTTCTATCAAAAGCTCACACCTTGACCTTGATGGAAAATGTCATTATTTGACTGGGATCAGAGAATCAGACCCAAGAAACTTCAGTTACAAAATAACTGTGAGAACATCATACCTTTATCGATGTAATTTCATTGAAATTCTTGGTGTTTGGAATCCCAAGGCAACGCATCCCGTGCTGATGGCGCCACTCCTTGAAGTGCCGCTCAAAAGCTCTACGCCCCCAATAACTATGATTCCCACATATTTCACATTTGAATTCCTGAAAGGTAGGACAAACTCCATATCAAACCGCACATCATATTAGTAGCGTCTGAAAACAAGGAGCTATTTTTATTCCCTCCATCCAAACAAGATTGTCTTGTATCAAAAATTTTACATTTTAAGGAGGTTGTTGTTAATCCATTAATTACCCACTAATCCAAAACATGCATCCGACATATCCATATTAGTTTGGCTTGTGTAATAAAGGAAATAATTATGACAAGTAAATGCAATAAAGAAGTGGACGATTAAATAAGGGAATCACACAGGATCCAAAACTTCATATCTTGATTTTTTTAAATGGGACAAACATTTTGGGGCAGTGAAAAACCTCAAATAACTTTGTTTTGGTTTTTTTGCTCTTTAGTTCTAAAAAATCTGTTAAAAAAAATCCCTTTGAAATTTCGGATTTCAACCCATTTTGATTTTTGTCGAAACCAAAATATTTTGTCAAGATTTCAGCCCATTTCGCAAAATTTTGGCCCATGTAGAAACTGCAATTTCAATAGTCATTTCCTTCCAATTTCAGTTGAAACCGAAATATTTCACAAGACCGAAATTTCGAACCATGGCTAAGACAAAGCAATGGTGCAGTTTTGAGAAAACTAAGAAAACTTATACACCCATATATGTATCATACACATAAATGCATGACCTTTTTATTGGCAATCAGATATATTTTCATTAATTTCTAGAAAAAAATACAGGTATAAATATGTTTCATATGTAACTTGATTGGGAAAAAAATCAACTAGACATAAGGGGGAAAAATTGAACATGGTAGAACATTCATACTGCTCTATGACAGAGGAAGAAAATCAACTGAGACATACAACAAGAAGAAACTTGGCAAGAAAAGGTTATGGTCATATGATGAAACACTATCATCCCTGCATGGAAAATTCTACAGATGACTGAAGTAAAACCTGGCCAAGACCATGAAGCTTATACAACCAGTAAGGAATAGGCTTGCCATCCCATCCCATTGGCAACTTGAGAGGATTATAGATCTGTTGGTCTTCTTCATCACTTTCAGTGTCAGCTTGTACTTCTTCCTGTGCAAAATTTAAGCAAGTAAATATTTTTTATTCACCAGCAGTAGCAACAAAAGAACAGAAAATTAGATTGGTATACAAAAAGGATTCAGGTTTAACCATAGAAAGATTATCAATCCCAATTATAAACTACTCGGGGAATACTATACGGGTCACCAATTTACTACTTATTTTGTATTTTAGACAGAAAATAATGCAACCAAACAGCAGTATTTGTAAAGGGAAATATGTCTCAAATTAAATATGCCTGACAGATCACTACACTGTAGAGCTTGAAGAGACCCACCCTTTTATCCCTTCTCTCTCTCTTTGCCCAACTAAATCATAGTAATTGGAAGAGAGCCCAAAAGTATGAGCCAAGGAATTAACAAATAAAAACAAGAAATTCAGCTAAAGTCAACTGTGCTTATTAAAGATCCTCTCGTTTGAACCAAGACCCGAAAGTCCATACAACCAAATATTACCTCATTGTATTTTCATATATCAAGGCAAAGGGTCATAAATTTTTCTCAAACTTTCTTTTTTCCTTGTTCTCTATTCCTTTATTATACTTTTTAACATCATCTGATAAGTATACCAATTCATAGACAGCAAAAAGAAAAAAAAAAACACATGCAGTTTCCTTGACAAAGGACAGACCAGCTAACCCTCTTTAGAGATAATTCTTTAGTGTCTAACAGAGAAGCCACAAACATATTAGGAAGTAAAAAACCCCATCCAGAAAAAGGGGAGATGCAGCCAAACTTGCCCATTGATTTCCACAAACGATATATCGCATTAATATAAACAGAAAAATTTATCAAGAACAAAAGCATAACATTACCTCTTCACGCTCCGCTTCCATTTCCTCGTATGTTAAAGCCTGTTTCTTCTCAACATTTTCTTTAGTTTGCAATATTGTCTGCATATTATCACAAATAAAACCATCAGCATATTCTAAAGATGCATATAGAAGTTTGCATGCATCTAAAATTGCTATTCTGTGGTGTTTGTCACCCTGGTCCAAGGTTTTAACCTCAGTTTTCACATCAAAGTCCAGGTTGAAATCAAATGTAATCTTTATCATGGTAATCCCAACCCCACCCCCCACCCCCCACCCCAAAAAAAATATAATATTTTTTTTTCAATATATATGCTTTACTTGAGATTTAATCGATATAGTAAAAAAAATCAAATGTCAAATTTTCAAAATAGCTGAGAGAATGGAATGGACTGAAATGTTAGAAACTCTGTTGGAATTTAAACCTTGGCTGAATTAGAGAATATTTTATTTAAGCTGTGACAAAAAGGAAAAGTGGACCAAAAGATAGAATTACAATATATATAGAAGATGCAAACCTCATATAGCAGTTCACACAGGTGTTTTATCTTGGCCTCTATCAGAGCAATCTCTTTTGAATTATCCATCTGTTGTGAAGATGCAGCATTGCCATTTTGTTCTACCCCACGTGAGAGCTTAGCAAAATGTTTTTTGTCCAATTGCTCAAGAGGTGTATGCTGAACAAAAGGGAAAAAAAAAAGTAATTCAAGTTAAGCAGGATAATAGATTTTCTAATAGTAAGGTTTCGGAAGAAATTTGACCAAAACGTTATGCTTGATAGTTAGAAACTGGTTCTTTTGCACAGGAAAAGCATGTCAGTCATTAAAACTTTTAGTTGTAGATTCATGCCTCTGAACTGCCTGAACTACAAGACCAATTGTGGGCAACTTACAAGATAACCAAAATCAAAACTTAAATATGAATATAATAAAATATAATTGAATCTAATCTAGTTTTTTAATTTAAATGTGTGTAGAATCTTTCTACATATAATAAATCCAGCAAATAGAACTGGAGCTTCAGAAGTAGAAATTTCAGGGTTAAAAAAAGACATCAGCTAACAGAGAAAAGGGATAGCTTTCGACATAACCATACAAATAAAACCTCTGTTTCGAAGAGGTTTCAACGAAAAAGTTAGAGAGTCAAAGCCTTTGACTGAATTGGAGCATTAATACCTTTGTGAGGAAAAGCCTCTCAGCACGTTGCTGAACAGTACCACCTGCTTTCAGCCCCAAAGCAGCCAATGCCTGAAAGAAGTAACAAGATGGGGATTAACATAATAAAAATTAAAGGAATTTTCAAATCCTATACTTCAGTCACACCAGACAACTGACTCATCAACTGGCAAATCATTGGTTTCTCTAACTTTTTGGCTACACAGGTTAACAAAGTAAATTGAAACTAGTAAAGTTCATTGTACAGGAATGGTGCCTGTGGTGGCATTGGGTTCACAGTGTACTTACTGTTACTGTTGTTGTATCACTAGCTTGTACATTTATCCCCCTCCAAAAAAAGAGTAATTACTAACATTATGGAAGGGTTTAATGTTGTTGAACGAAAACCGCAGGGGGGGGGTAAATGAAAAGGCTCTGGCCAATTTCCTGTAAAGCATATTTACAGGATGGTGCAAGGATGTTTATCAGTTATTGATTAGCTCAAACTATAGGAATTTTAATTGTATTCGAGTTCTGAGTCTGAAAATATCTCCATTTGGGCAGCAATGACATTTTGGGAATTTTGAGATTAATTATTTTATTTGGGATAAAATTTTAGTCTAGTCAAGTTTCTCAATTAATTATAGGTGGTCAATTCATATTGAACCAGGTTTTGAGTTGTTTTGTTTTATTTAAACTTGGTCTAGGTACTGTTACCAAGACTTATTTTTAAGGCAATTCTTCTTTTTCTTTGTCATTTCGCATGATTTTACTGTCATTTGAACGTTATTCAAATTAACTTTCAAATGATACTAAGATCTCACAAACCTGTGGCATCTGAGAAATTGTTGTTTTCAAACCAGACAGAACCAGCAGTGGAACCAGAAAAACTTGGAATCAAACACATCTTTGGTTATCAAATTTCCAGTTAGAATCTCCGGTTTTTTTTTTTTTGTTTTGAAAACCATGGTCAAACTGGGAAAACTATAATTGAACATGTTATTTTGCTGTCTAGCCCAGTTTGAAAACTTCGAGTGGAAGTAAAGACTCACTGACAGGGATCCAACTTATTAAATACTCATTTTTTAAATCGAAGTACTTTCCTATGTTTGGATAGTGCTACTTTACATCAGAAGCAGGGTTGTAAATATCGGTAGGTAGCATATCGGCTGATACGTATCAGTATCGGTAGGTATCGATACGATAGTTTCTGATAAAATACTTGTTTTTCAAAAAAGGTTTGTCCTGACCGATACGGAGCTGATAAGGTCCTGATATAGGTAAGATATGCCTCTTTTAAAACTGTAAAACAAAAAAGGTTAGTGGGAGCAACCAAAGGCCTTGATAACTTGTTTTTCTCTTTGATATAAGTTGGAGGAAATCATCTAACATAAAAAATGACTCTAATCTTCACCATGTCAACAAGTTTTGGGGCCTTACAATGCTCAAATTACAGATGGAACAAATCAAGCTGATATATATTTGCATTTTACATATTACATAATAAGGTGCTTTATGCTTCAAGATTGTTTTTCATATGTATCATAAGCACATCCATGGATTTCTTGAGCATTTCCATGTGTATCTTTAGAATATCTTGCATCTCTCCGATATGATACAATATGTTTCTTAAAATCCCCCTCCAATACGATACCCAATTCCGAGACTTAAATCCTTCATTGGAAGTGTGCTTAGAAATCCAAGGTGCGGTAGCATAGGCATACTTTTTCCACATATCTTTTCTATTTTATCCAATTGATTATGCAAGTTTTTTGAGCTTTGACCAAAGATAAATGTAACCTGCTGGCCCAAAAAGTGGCAAGTAGAAAAGGTGTTCACCTCCTTTAATCTTTCAGGTCCCACTTCGATTAGCTCCTCCACACTACTGTAGTAATCTAGATCAATTACAGAATCCTGAGCTGAAGCATGTCCATTTTCTTGACTCTTATTTTCCCATCCTTGTATCTTACCATCCACCCAGAGTTCTTCATAATCAGCTTCAACCTGCGAGAAGTCAATCACTATTTCAGAATGGTGATATAGCAGAAAGCATTTGAAAGAAAATGAACTTTAACATAATCAGTCAGCTCAAATCCCCTTTGCTATATATATATATATATAGGATGGCCATAGTTCTCACTATTACTAACATCTAGGATGGCCTATCCTCATAAAACAGAAGTAAGAATTAAGCTTAAAACCTGAAACTGACCACTTGCACTAGAGAAAAGTATTTCATAGATATATAACATTGTAAACTTAGCGAGACAAAAAAAGTAAGAGTGCACTTCAGAGTGCCCATAAGATCATTGAAACCAATGCAATGGTACTAAATCATTTGTACGGTAAACTAAGCATAGCAGGTAAAAATAAAGAATGCAGCTGAAGGAAAACCAATCATTTGTACAGTAAACTAAGCATAGCAGCTAAAAATAAAGAAGGCAACTGAAGAACCTTTGAGAACACCCTATCAAGGTCTTGCAAGGGCTCCTTTCGCTGAAAGAAATATATCAGATATTCCAGCAGATGCTCCAAATATTCCCGGTACTGTCTACAGAAACAAATGCAACAAACAAAAATTTAAAAACTATCCCTTCATGTCAAGATACAACACTCAGTTGAAATCTTAGCAGAACTGGGAAAAATATCTGTCAATTTATACTGCGAGCAGAACCAATAAAAGGATTACCTGGTTAACTTATGGTTGCGAGGGATTTTATGCGGTTGCGCAAACACATCCAGGTAAGCAGAGTACTCAATAGGCTCTCCAAACTTAGAATTAACATACTCATTATATAATTCATGCAAGTCCAGGTATCGGCCAAAAGCTTCCTGAAAAATAAATCCCGGTCAGTGAGAACACTTTTTTTTTTTTTGGGGGGGGGGGGGGGTGAGGAGGGGTTGCTTGCAAGCGGGGAGGTAATGCATGTTATAAAATAAGCTAGAAATAAAAATAAAAGGGAAAAATTAGTCTGCAGATTTCTTGTCTAGGATTCTCTTCATTAAGAAAAGCAGTGGACCCTGGCAAGTGAAATAAAGTGTAATGCAGAGCAAATTGGTCAAGTTATTTTCTTTTTCTCTGGATATGGTTTAGTTTGTCTCTAAATCATACAATAAATAGCCTTGACTACAAATCACCTAAGGGTTAAATTTTCTTTTATTTTTCAGCTTGAGTTAAGCTCTTGGTTTGTTTCTGGCATATAATGAAATTAATCATAAGAACAGAAAATAGAAAATAAAAATATTTCTAAAATTTTATCGAGGGAAACCAACAATTAGTCCTTTAAAGAAATGACAGTGACAAAAAGACTCAAAAACATTTTGGTCATGAAAATTTTCTACTCAAAATTGTACCGTGCAGTGCAAAAGTAATACATATTGAGACTACCACTATATACAGAAATTATGAAAAAAGAATTTGATGCATCATCCTTAAATCAAGTGAAGATGCAACAAACTTTCACTGCAGCAAGTTACAACGCCACCAAAAATCAGAAAAGGGGGAGATATTAGGGAGAGTTACCTCGCCACTGAACTCAACATGTGGTTCTTGTTTGAGTAATTCCTCATACTCCTCCCCGGCATCAACAACGCGTGCGACTGGATGACGTCTGTGGTACTCACGAATCTGCAAAGGTTGCATAGATTTTTTTAAATTCCATTAAGTCATCATTACATCCCAATAAACAGCAGTGAGAAAGCACGATATTGTGCAAGATGAGGGCTAGCAAAAGCCATAAATACACTAGTCAAGGTAGTGAGAAACATAATTGGAGGACCTGTGATTTAACGGATTAATGGCTCAACTAAGAGTTAAATGGTGGAACACGTAGCCAAACTCAGGAATGTAGATGCGCTAATGCTTTCATGCTTTGCTTTGATAACTTGTATGATTATTTCATTAAAACAAAATAAACTTCTCCCTTTCAAGTTTCAATTTGAGCAAAGAAGAAAGGATTTGAGTCGAAAAACGCCTACTTACCTCTTTCAATCTATCATAGAACGAACTAAACACATTGGTACCAGTCGCAGTCTGCCCTCCAAGAGCAGCAATCTCATCCTTCCTTGCGTTATCTTTGTCTTCATATATTTCATTCTGCAAAATATTGACATTCATTAAGCAAATTAAGGAAGGTAATCTTGCAAAACATTAAGAAACAGAGAATTTCAAAGAAAACCTCAATCATGGAAGTGAAAATCAAGAAAAATAATTTGTTTTTTCACCCCTTTCGAAATGACAGAAGAGGTATAGGAGACTCACGAGTTTCTCAGTGGTGGAAATGATAGAATCGATCATGTTTCGAACTCGGTGGCTTTGAAACAAACGTTCCCTGTTTGAAGCAGGCTCACGCTGGAGATCCTTCACTATAAGCCGCTCGAGACGCTCTACTTCCTCGTGACCCGCCCTCGTTACTTCCAGTAGAGTCGAAGACATTTTCTTCGAATGGAGCCTTCGATCAGCTCCTCGAATTCGCTTGCAGGAATAGACTGAATCGATCTAGGGTTTAGTCGGAACTCGGAACTAACAATAACGTCCAGAGAGGAAAAGCTTAGACGACGACCCCCCCCCCCCCTTTTTTTTTCTTTCACTTTCCTCTCTTTTCCATCGAACCAAACATGTGAGATTCTGACGCCAGACGGCAAGCTGCAAGCGGACCGTCGATATGAGCCTTGACGCAATTTTTACATGTTTCTCTATCTCATCAAATTTAATTTAATTTTTATTTTCTTCTCTTTTATTAACATCCAAACATATCCTATGGGTCTATTTGGCAACATTTTGTATTTCTTACAACTTAACAATGTGTGTGATAGGAAAAAAAAATATCTTACCCACTTTACAAAGCCTTCACTCTTGTAGAGTGAGAGAAGGATCAGATGGCGTGTTCAATGTCTAGTTTTGATTTTCAGCCGTGAGTGGTGAGTGGTGAGTGATGAGTGGCAGTGAATTCCAAATGTTGGGAGGCCTTGGTATGTATGTACCCCTAGACGTTGATGTTCACTATCGCTCATTGCTTCACAGCAGAGGATTTGGGCACGTTCAATGCCAAGGTTTGGGTATGACTTGCAAGCATTCATTTTTGTTTTTAAACATAAAAAATGCTTCATCATTTTTGTAAGGGGATGCAGGCCAAGGTAAGTATTTATTGTATCCAAATCGTTTAAAAAAAATTGTTTATTATATATAAATATTTTTTTTTGGGGGGAACACCAAAAAAACTTTTAAATAAACGTTATCAAATAGACCTAAGACACCAACTCAATTGTTCAAATATAATCATGGGTTTTAATTGGAACCATCAACTCAATCTCCCAATATCAATCTGTTATTTTAAGAAATCATATGGTTCACTCACTCATGGTTCATCTTGAATAGTAGGGGAATTCACTAATGAGGTCTGAGAGAGAGGTGGGAACATACACTGTCTTGGTGGCTTAAAGAATCTCTCCTCTCTTTTTTTCTTTTATGTTAAATGTCATCACTTGCTATTCGTAACTTAATGAGGGGTTCTGATCTATGTAAATTTGAAAAAAAAAATTGTGTATTTTTTTTTTTATCATAGGATTACAATGTGGCCTTGGAGCACGATGCCTCTTTTTTAGGATGTATCTGTTGGGTAATTGTATTATAATTTTTTTACAAAAATAAAATAAATTGTAATAAAAAACTTTTGCAGTAGAAACTACTATGATGTTGTAGTATTGATCATTGGCTGAAATGAAACAGGGATAAACTTCAAATAGATGTTGAATCACCACCACAACAACTGAAGAAGCTTCGATCGTAATTGAGGTTGAGTCACACTTGTAGTGTTGCTTTTAAGGTAATTGATGTCCTCTACTGCTAAGAATTGTTCTGCATCTCTACCTTCAAGATAAAATAATCTTCTACTAGAAGATGAGACAATTCTTCTAGTCCCTTCTATGAGTAAAAAGCTACAGCACAGCAGCCCCCTCTAACCTTACACAAGACTTAAATAAAATAAAAGGAAGATAAAGACTTGTATGATTGCAAAGAGTAGAAATAGATTGAGTGTCAATGTGTGAATGTGTGTCTCTGGAAGGTATTTGGTTGGGTTTATATATACCCAAAACCAACCCTTGCACCCTCTTGCATTCTCCAAGAGTAACCTCAAACTAATGGCAAGTTAATTGAAAAATAATGTCATATGGACATGAATTTATAATTAATTTAATAAATTGAATTAATCCCAAACAATTCCTTAGCCCACCTCCCCACTCATGGTAGTGATCATGAATGGGCTTTAGGACACCCACATAATGATATTGACCATTTACCTCCATTTAACAATAACCTATGGCATGAATTAAGAATTAATTTCATAAATGAAATTAATCCCAATCAATTCTCTTTACCCACCTCTCTACTCGTGGTAATGGCCATGAATGGAATTTAGGACATCCATATGGTGTTATTGATCATTTTCCACTAATTTGACCCTAAGGGTCCCACAACATTACAAGTCATAAAACACATAAAAGAAAAACTTCATTTTGAAACTTAATTATAATAAAATAAATATAAATTCTAACAATCCCCCACAAGTTTCAAATGACACGAAGGACACAACTGCTGTGATTGTATTAGACACTATAGGATGCATCATTGTAGGTGTCTTTCAGACTTGAACCTACACTAGGTCTAATGAGTTGCGCTATAGAGTACGGGTAGAGTCTGACTCCTTGAACATTTCCTCATTAGTGTAGCTCACCGATCCATCAACCACATCCCATAAGTCGACTTTTTGAGCTACCATCATATAATCACTTTGGACTTTTGAACCTGTCATGATCATTATCTTGGACTCATGAATGTTTAGAGAACTTGCCTATAAATTCTCATTGGCGGCGGCCACATCCCCTACATCCACTTAGGTTAGTCCCCGATGTGCACCACAATTAACACACCCCCACATTTCCTAGAATTAGACTAATTAAGAGCTTTACCTCTCAACCTTTCTCCTTGTGGTGGTATTACTATTACCATCTACATCTTGGAATGAATACTTAAATAAGCAGTAGTACTGAGCTGGTCACTCATGACTTCGTTTGTACCCTTTGAACCTAATTCAGGCATTAAGCCTCTTCATATAGGTAGGGTGTCCGTCACATGACCTAAGGATTAGGCATCAACTCCATTCCTGTAGATGCACTACACAAGTTCTTGATAGACATAGGCTTTGTGAACATGTCAGCTTGGTTACTTTCTGACTTCACATAATCGATAGCTATCATTCCTTCATCTACGTACTGTCTAACAAGATTGTGTCTTAGACGTATATGCCTTATTTTACCATTATATATCCTGTTCTGGGCTAGATGAATAGCCGCTTGATTATCACAATGTAGTGATATCGATGGCGTCGGTTTTTACCACAATAGAATATTTGCCATTAAGTTTCTAAGCCATTCGACTTCCATTCCAGCATTTTCTAAGGCTATGAACTCATCTTCCATAGTAGAGCCTGTCCCACAAGATTGCTTTATGGACTTCTATGAGATGGCACTGCCTACTTGTGTAAATATATACCCACTAGTAGCTAAGGACTCTTTTGTATCCAAAATCCAATTTGCATCGTAGTACCCTTTCAACACCGTTGGTTTACCACTATAGTGCAAACTATAGTTTATAGTGCCTTTTAGGTACCTCAGCAACCTATCAATCGCACTCCAATGCTCCTTACTTGGATTGTGAGTATGTTGACTCAACTTTCCCACCGCGAGAGCAATATCAGGATGCGTACAATTCATTAGATATGTGACTGAACCAATAATTTGAGCATACATTTTTTGATTCACCGGTTCACCCAAGTTTCTTTTCAAATGATATCCTGTGTTTTAATCACTGAAACTTCATGGTACCCATACTTTTTAAGTATATTTTCTACATAATGGGCTCGGGATAGTGAAATATTATTCTCTTGCTTGATGATTTTGATCCCAAGAATCATATCAACTTTTTCTATGTCTTTTGTGTCAAAACTATACTTCAAAAGTTTCTTAGCTTGATTCACTATTTCCAAGTTTGTTCCCATTATCAGCATATCATCTACATATAGTAGTATGAATATGCCCTTACCACCATGAAACCTGTTACATAAGTACCTTTCAGCGTCATTCACAATGAAACCATTTGAAATTAGAACTTTGTCTAATTTTTCATGCCATTGTTTTGGCGTATGCTTCAATCCATATAAAGATTTTAGAAACTTACAAACTTTTTGCTCGTATCCATTTACAACACAATTTTTTGGTTGCTTTATGTAAATTTTCTCCTCTGAGTCCCCATTTAGAAATACCATTTTCACATCCATTTGATGGATGACCAGGTTATGTATTGATGTCAATGCTAACATAACCCTTACTGTGGCAATTCTAGAGATTGGGGTAAATGTGTCAAAGTAATCAATGTCAGGCTTTTTGCCTAAACCCCTTGACTACAAGTCTAGCCTTGAAACGATCAAGTGACCCGCCACTTTTTACTTTATTTTGAAATATCCTCTTGATTTCCAAAGTTTTGGAACCAATTGATAAATTTATCCATTCCCATGTATTATTCTCCAAGATTGAATCTAGTTCACTCTTGATTGTCTCCTTCCAAAAGACGGCATTCGATGATGTAATAACATCTTTGTATGTAAGAGGATCTTTGTCTACTAGATAGACAAACCACTCATCATACGAATATTTGGGTCTTTTGAGTCTCTTGCTCATCCTTAGTTAACTTCCATCACCATTACCTAATTTTTTATTAATAACCCTTTCATTTGACTCCATTTCTCCATAAGTCAATTGACTATCTTTACTTATAGGTAAGTTGGACTTAAAGGGAAATATGTTTTCAAATAACTCAACATCTCTTGATTCTATGATGCTATTTGTTTCAATAACATGATCTATGACGTTGATCACCATGAACCAGTATGCAGTACTATTTGTAGCATATCCAAAAAATACACAATCATATGTTTTTTGCCCCAATTTTCTTTTCTTGGTATCCAGTAATAATACCTTAGCCAAATAGCCTCAAATTCGTAAGTGTTTTAGACTTGGTTTTTTTCAAACTATTTCTCAAATGGAATCATACCAGTCATTTTATGTGGTATTCTATTTGATAGATAACATGCCGTTAGCATGGCTTCCTCCCACATATCAAGTGGTACACTTGAATTCAATAACATAGAGTTCATCATCTCTTTAAGGGATCTATTTTTTCTTTCGACAACCCCATTGGATTCCGGTTGGTATGGAGCTGTTGTCTCATGGATAATTCTATTTTTCTCACAAAACTTTTCAATGTTAAAATACTTAGTCCCTCTATCGGTTCTAAGTCTTTTAACATTCTTGTCAAGTTGATTTTCAACTTCCGTTTTGTAAGATATAAATGTCTTTCCGGCCTCATCATTTGATTTAAGTAAATAAATCATGGTATACCTAGAGTGGTCATCTACGAAGGTTATGACATAGTTGTTTCCTCCCCTAGACTCATATGACTTATAGTCACTCAAGTCACTATGGATTAATTCTAAGAGATCACTCTTTCTCTCTACAGTTTTATGAGGTTTTTTGGTTAACTTTGTGTCTACACAAGTTGTACACTTGTTCACAGGGGGTTCCACCTTATTGGTGATCATGTATAACTTGCATAGTTTAGTGATATACTTCACACTACTATGACCCAATCTACTATGCCACAAATCAAAAGAATTAGCAGGGACAACAATGTAAGCAGAAGAAGTACTAGCTTTCTCAATTACAATATTTTCAACGCTTAATACAAATAACCCCTCACTAAGGTATCCCTTCCCCACAAATACATTGTTCCTAGTGATAACCGCCTTATCACTCTCAAAAATTAATTTTATTCATACTTATTAAGTAAAGAAACTGAAATTAAATTACGCCTAATATCCGGCACATAGAGGACATTAGTCTGAACCAGTCTTCCCTAAAGTGAGCTTTAACAATACATTTCTTTTTCCCATAATAGGGGCACTTTAGAAAGTTTTCATGAATACCTTTTCGTCTTCCATACTCATAGAATAAAAAGAGAACATCTTTAGATCACCACAAATATGTCTTGTAGCACCGGTATCCAATATCCAATCTTTTGATTTTTCAACCAAATTTGCTTTTGTGACCATAGCTACAAAGACGTTGTTTTCAACTAGGTTCACATTTTCAAATTTTTTCTTCTTGAATCGGTAATATTTCTTGAAGTGCCCTGGCTTACCGCACACATAAAAAGTGAGTTTCTTCTTCTTGAAAGAAGGCTCATCATTGTATTGACGGTTCTTCATTTTCTTGTCATGTTTGTTAGTTTCTACCAAATTCGCTTTTAAACGTTTCTCCCCAAGGTCATTTTCATCATTGTCTTTGTTTTGGTTTTTTTCCTCAATTTTGATCCTTACAATCAACTGGTTCAAAGTCAACTCCGTCTTCTTGTGTTTCATTGACAACTTGAAAGCATCTCAAGAAGATGGAAGTTTTTCAATTAAGGCACCAATCACAAATTTTTCTGGTAGAACCATTTTTTCCTTTGCTAGCTTTCCAACCAAGATTTGAAATTGATTAATTTGGTTTGAAATGGTATCACTATCTTTCATAGTAAAATTTAGAAAGTTAGCCACCAAGTACTTCTTTGAGCCAGCATCCTCAGGAGAGTACTTATTTACCAAAGCATTCCAAATCGAATATGCATACTCCAATGAACTATACACATGATATAGGTCATTGGATAATGCATTCAAGATCCAATTTTTGCATTGGTAATCCGCCTGAATCCAAACCACCCTTTTGCCCTTCTTTACAGGATCATTGTTTTTTTCTAGCATGGCTTCAGTCCAGGCAAATACCACCATAATTTTGGCTAATGCAAACAACATCATTTGCTTCCACTGTTTGAAGTTTTGACCTCCAAATTGCTTAATTTTGTCAAATTCAGTGACAATCCTTATCTTACCCAAATCCGGGATAAGATCAGTTACCGACGAGATAACATTGGTGGGAATTGAATCAATGGTGGGTAAATGAAGAACCCCTTACCATTGTGGCTAAAATAAACCTTGCCTCCTTTATTGTTGATTGTTCATGCAACATTGATGTTTGAGGGATCTCCTTCATTGGTAGTTCCATCTATGACATTGTTGTTCGAAGCATCACCTATGATAGTGATTGAATGACCATCATTGTTGTTGGAGTCATTACCTCTGTTAAGGCTTGCATCTCCAAGATCAGCCATGGGATCTTACAACTATCAATTACCTTAAACTTATTGATTAATTGTATTATAATTTCTTAAAAAAATAAAACAAATTGCAATAAAAACTTTTACAGTAGAAACTACTATGATGTTGTAGTATTGATCCTTGGCTGAAATGAGACGGGGATAAACTTCAAATAGATGTTGAATCACCATCACAGAAACTGAAGAAGCTTGGATCAGAAATAAGGTTGAGTCACACTTGTAGTGCTGCATTTAAGGTAATTGATGCCCTTTACTGCCAAGAGTTGTTCTGCATTTCTACCTCCAAGATAAAACAACCTTCCACTAGAAGATGAGACAGTTCTTCTAGTCCCTTCTAGGAGCAAAAAGCTACAACATAGCAGCCCCCTCTAACCTTACACAAGACTTAGAGAAAATAAAAGGAAGAGAAATACTTGTATAATTGCAAAGAGTAGAAATAGATGGAGTGTCAATGTGTGAATGTGTGTCTCTGCAAGGTATTTGGTTGGGTTTATATAGACCCAAAACCAACCCTTGCACCTTCTTGGATTCCCCAAGAGTAACCTCGAACTAATGGCAAGTCAATTAGAGAATAATGTCATATGGACATGAATTGGGAATTAATTTAATAAATTGAATTAACCCAAAACAATTCCTTAGCCCACCTCCCCACTCATGGTAATGGCCATGAATAAAATTTAAAGCTCTCATAGGGTGTTATTGACAATTTTGTAACCCACCTCCTCACTCATGGTAGTGACCATGAATGGACTTTATGTTGTAACCCGGCAGTCACTGAGAGGGGGGGTGAATCAGTGAGTTCAATTCTGATACCTAAAAACCTGTCCGATGTCTGGCCAAGAAGAACCTGATATACCTGTCCCTGTTTGCACACAGTCGTATGCACACTCAGCCTCTCATAGGCACTTCCAAGTATGCACACCCATTCCACATTCCACGCACTTCAATATCAAATGCAAACAACAAGCACCCACAACACAGGGTTTTTACGAGGTTCGGCAATTTGCCTACATCCCCAGAGTAGTGCCTGTAAAGGCTTCGTACCTACTCAATACACTACTTTTGACTGCACCCACAGTCGGGAGCACCCACACCCAATTTTCTCAAGCCGAAGCTGAGATGGCACTCGTAGTGCCGATACAATGTGTAGCACCCACTACACGGGAGCACCCACTCCCGGTGCTTAGCACCCACTAAGCACACAATAAATAATACAATTAAATTGGGCTTATAACAATGCCCTATAGTGAAGCACTCATACATGCAAATTTTCCCCAAATAGACTACAACTATCACTTAGGCATTTTATCAAACATCTTGCCTACAATGATTTATAATAATGGAAATTTGGCAAAATTGAGGTTACCTTGGCAAGGAGTAACCGTCGGAGATGCAATAATGTCAATCTCCACTTGATGCGGACCACAACCACGTTGTCTCGGTGCCGCCAATGCTTCAACCCCGGTTGGCACTTGGGTTTCTTGAAGCAACTCACAAGAACCAAATTCTAGGTTCTTCTTCTTTCTTTTCTCCTTGTCTTTACTTTCATGGAGCAACAATGGCATTCACATTCACATTCACACACACACAAAGAAAGGAAACAACTTCTTCTCTATTTCCCTCTTCTTCTCTTCTCTTCTCTTTTCTTTTCTTTTCTCTTGGCAACAACCAATATGACTTGCTACCTTGGTTTCCAGCAGCTTCCTAAGCCTCTAATGGTGGCTATGAATGAAGTGCAAGAGGATGGAAGTCTTTCATTCAAACCTTTAGCCTTCCACGAGCTTCAACTCGTTTTTTCCGACCACCTCAGCAAGCCCTCTACCTGATTTCTTCCCTCTGATGTGTAGAGCTCGGAGAGATGAAGAATCACAAACTTGAATCACTCAAATCCGACTTAAAATGAGGGAGATATGACCTTTTTAAGTTGGAGCAATGAGATAGCCTGAAATGGAATCTTCGTACGAGTGGCGTAGGCTACACCGGCGGCGCGCGCAACAGGGGCGAAATCTGACCGTAGATCTCATATAAGAGATCTTATAATCCAAACCGTCCGATTAAACCAACGGACAACAGATCCTAACCGTTAGATTTGAATCTCGATGACGTCATCATGACGTAAGCGCTGACATCGTCAGAAGTGTTGTCGATCTATGATTGGTTGCTTTTCCGGATTTTAAGGGAGCTTGTCTTCCATTCACAAAAGTGAAAATGCATATTGACCGTTGGATCCGAATCTTACATGATGGCTTTAATCAGATTTCATGAGATCATTAAGATCGGAATCCTTTTTATACCTTCTGTACACGTGCGAAACACAATAACATACCTTGATATAGTGTAGCGCCAGTGCATCAAGAATTATGCATCTAACCAATAAAATCTCACGCGCAAGCATCTATCTCGTCCATATCACACCAAAATCTCAGCAGCCTTTGGATGGGCATCAAACATACGTGGTCAAATCTTGGCCGTCCATTTCACTTCCCTTGACTCCTCTTTATTACAATCAAGCCCCTGCCTTCAAATGTTTCAGTGCTTAAAGACCCCTTGCAACTCAGACCTTCAAAATCTTTAAATTACACAAAAGCCCTTCGAATTTTAAAAATAAATTCCGAAAAACCCACCCAACACCGGAGCAACTGATGGATTTTCGGTTTGGATTTTCGAACCGACTTTACGGAAATGCTTATAACTTTTTCATACGATATCCGATCGATATGAA
>NW_024868622.1:32228-78429 GCF_013358625.1 Macadamia integrifolia | reverse complement strand
AAGTTGATTCAACTTTTGTGGACATAGTGTCCACATGATACTTGACTCATGTGCTAAGTTTTAGAAGTTCTACCCCAAAACCTTACATCACATAGTACAATCAATAGATAAATTTTGAGCGAGATTTGGATGGGTGATGATACTAAGGAATAGGATCCCTATGGTTACGAGTAAAAGCAAATGAAGAGAAGTGAAATTAGTTTAAAAAGAGAAAGTGCAAAGTTTTTATGTGGCTAACTTATAATCTTACAAAATATGGTAATTAAACTTTCCAAATCGATTCCTTAGCCCTAATGTTTTCTCATTCAAATCCAAGTAACTAGGTTGAAAGTGAAGTAAAATTTAATTACTATATTTAGTAAGTATTTGAGTGACACTACCATTACAGCAACAAAAATTAAACACCACAATGACCTTATCCCAACTAAGCTTGTTAGGAATTATTATTAAAGTATTCATTTTATTGTTGTTTCCATTCCAATTTCCTTCTTTTCACTTCGAAGGAAAATATTCAAACAATTCAGTTTGTCTTCAAAATTTGAAAGATGGAAAATCCACATGGTCCCATATTTGCCCAATGGTTTGGGTTGTCATATTATCCTTCCATTGATTTGAGAGTTTTTCACCAAAGAGAAAGGTTTGAGTTAAAAATTACACCAAAAAAAATAATTCCAATAGACACAATTTCGCTTGTAGATGATCTAGGTTGTACTCTATCCACCCAAAGCAATTCAATAAAGTCAGCCCTCCATGTGGTTCAAACTCTGGTGGCCTGAATATTAAGCTTATTTTAAGGGCAAGTTTTGCCCTAGTATAAGATTTGCCTTATATATTATAAAGTGGGCCATCTTACCTGTAATGACCCAAACCTGAGATAGGGTAATAGGTACTACCCTCATGGGTGAAGATCAAATGATCAGAAAAATAAAACTAATATCTCATAGATTATCCAAATAAATTCATAAATTTACTACATAGACCAAACAAACACAACGGAAAGCGCTCATAAATAGAAAGTTGAACTAAAGTCCATAATCTATCAACTAACCATCATATGTTTGGTAGCTACAAATAAAACTATAATAAGTCTATTATAATTGTTTTTAACTCAACTACTAAAATAAACTAGAAGTCGTCTTCACTTCACATCCATCTGTGCTCCACCAACACGTGCTTACTGATCTGTAGGAAAATTGGTGGGTGGGCTTAACAAGCCCCGTGAGGAAACCATGTCATACTAGAAAACAGAAACAAAAACATGCACACTGGTGAAAACATATTATTGGCGTAGTCATGAAATACATAAAACATAGATATACTTTCATTCTAAAATATGTAAATATGGATAAAAAGAATATCTTCTAAATCTTTTATAAATAATTTCACATGGTCATTTCGAATCTTGACAAAGCCATTTATACTTTTAAAATCCTAACGTAAGTTAATTATCATATGAACTACCCAATGCATCATGATAGTGAGGACACACAGTTGCCTATCCCGAGCCCTTTGATGGGACCCCCGAGTCCTTTGATGGGGTTGGCCAGCACCCCCTGTCCTTTCCAAGCTGTTTGATGAAAATCCCAAGCCCTTTGATGGGAACCCCGAGCCCTTTGATGGGGTGGACATGCCCTCATTTAGTACCTCAATCCATACTGAAAAGGGTGGTAGTCTAGAGTTCTTTATACTATTCATTTTTTTTTTTTTCATTGCTTTCCCTTCCAATCCATTTTGTCCTTCCCAAACCCTTTGATGGGAACCATGAGCCCTTTGACGGGGTGGACATAGATGGACCTTCAGTGCTATTCTTTTGAGGTCATTTCATCATTCTTAATATTCTATAAATTCATGTATTTCATTCCTTAAAGAAAATCACAAGGCATTGTCATTATACTCATATGTGCATAAAACATAAATGCTAAAAATGAGATGCTGTAAATGCTTATGAGATGCATATAAAACAATATCGTCACATTGATAAAAACAAAAGTATGTCAAGATATGAAATACGATAAAAATTTGATGATATGACAAAGTTCCACTCACCTGTGCTTTTACTATGATCAGGATCCTGATCGATGTCTCGCTTGTAAGAACAATTACCTAAGAGTATATCCCAACGATTAGGCCTTTTTACTTCCTCAGTTTGTTACTAATGATCTCCTCTAAAATTTATATTTTAGTGTTATTTTAATTAAAAACCTTTCTTACTTTTTAGTATTGTGTCATTCACTAAAATCTCCAATTTTATTTAATTACTGAAATGACCCTTTAATAGTTGTACATAAACGCTCAACAACTTTGCATCCTAAATTGCATTATAAATATATTCATTTATACTTGGTTACATGGTTCAAATTATCATAATTGTGCCATTTGTTATTATTGCATGTTCTAGGTATTCCCATTAAACTATTCATCCTAGTGGTTGTAACTTGTATTTTTCTCTTTCTTTGCATTTCAGTTTCAATTAGTGCATAATTAGTGCGTTAAATTTCTGTGTAACTGAATGTCTTTAATTAAACCATTCCTTCATCCTCTCTCATTGTCTTGCACACTTTCTTTATCTCCTAAAATTTCCCTTCTGTTTATTTAATTTGTTTTCTATCCTTTCCTACCTATCCAATTTTCTTCTGTTTTATATATTTTTTTTTCTTTTATTTCTCTCATAAAGATAGGGTCTGAAATCTCCTAGCTTCTCTAAATATTTCTTCTCTATTCTCAGCAAAGAAGCTTTTTAAGAGCATATAGTTTCTATAAACTTCCCATCATATTAGGAATTTACTTCCTTCTCCAATTTTTTTCTTTAATCAATTCTCCCATTTTATCATTTATGCATGCTTCTAATTGTTATTATTATCATTATTATTATTCATGAGTGTTTCCCACCTTCAATTTCATGTTAAATTACTGAAATTGGGAAAAACCCCATGGATTTGGGTTTCTTGGGACAAGTCCATAGCTAAATCGATTCCCAAATTGGGTTCAAATTTGGGGATTCAGCTGTGACTAGCTATTTTAACTTTCACAGACAATTTTCCACCTTGAATTTAACCTTTACTTTATTCCCATACTGGCCGATTTTTACTCTAACTACATTTACAAGTATGAGTTCAGATTTCTCACCTTTTGTATTCTCTTGATGCATGCATACAACTAGATCATCCATTCATTCCAAATTTCAGCTGAATTAAGACCCAATCAGCACCTTCTTGAAGTAGAGAGTACAACCTACTTTCATGCACTCACCTTCTACAGCTTCCATGGCTGAACAACAGTAGCCGAGTGAATATACAGCAGCAAGAAAGATTGTTGTACACTTCTTCCTTCTCATTCTTTTCTCTTCTTCTTTCTCTTTTACCTCTCGTCTTTCTCCTTTCCATTTCGTTTCTGTTCACAGCAATGAGAGGAGAGAAATAATTCTCCCCTTCCCTTCCTATTTATAGGCTAAACATACTAAGGTTTGTTTGGCTGGGTAGAATTTTCATAAACTTCATTTTCTTCCTAACTATTTAAATATTAATAACTTAGGGTAGGAAATGTGTATGGATATAAAACCACCTACATAATCACCCCCAAACATACCTCTATCCATCGTAAAAAGTGGGTGAAAAACCCCATTCAATTGGTGGGGCCCATAGAAGTAAAACTAAATTTCTGGGCATTCTGTCCCTAGGACAGGCAGGCCGGTTGGATAGAATCTCTCCAGCTAGTTGTCGCTTCTCTAGTATGTTGTTGTCCATCTTCTACCCAAAGTTTACCTACCTTATGTGAGACTCATTTTTTATCGTTATGGGCACTCCTAAGTCCCCTTCAAAACCTTCATTTGGATCCTAAATTCAATCTCTTAGTTACTTCATTAATTTATTATTTCTTTCCACCAAAGACACTTCTTCATAAAATTTTATCTCTAGGACTGGGGGTTATGAAATCAGTGTGTTACATGAAGGGTGTTACAGTTAAGGATGGCAAGAGCATTCAACAAGCATGTAAAGCCCCATCACATAGAAGAAGGTGAGCTGGTTCTTCAAGAACAAAAAGCCCCCATTCATGACCCAAGGGGAAAATTTAGGCCAAATTGGAGTGGCCCATTCACTGTCAAAGAAATTTTACCAGGAAAGGCTATAATAAGACTTATAGACCTCAATGGCGAAGAAGTGTCTAGGCTGGTCAATATGGATCAACACAAGAGATACTACGTATGAAAGGGGGACCACCTGAACTACGCTAGACCTGATTCCTCTCAAGGGATATGTAGGCAACTTGACATGTGCAAGTGCGATCTAAATAGCCTCCGAGCAATTGGAAGGTTCTTAGATTAATAATCAAGGTATCTAAAAGATCATCATAGCTTGTGTCCCCCAAAAATAGCCACTTAGCATATATGGCCACTAGGTATTCGTCATTCACCTGTGGTCCTTTTAATTCTTATCCAGAATTTCATCCCCCAAAAGTTGCCACCCGGCACTAGTAATCAAGGCTAGTTCATTCCTCACCCTTGATTAGTAAAAAAAAAAAAAAAAACTTGATGCAACAGTGGTAAAGGTTTGGCTGTGCCAATAGCTAATGAATGATGCTTCAAAAAATCACATCTCTTCTTTGTTTGTAATAGTTACAGGAAAAATCATGGACTCGATGAGACATTGAAAAAATGGACCTTGGGCATGAATATTGCGGTACCAGGACTACTAGAATCTATGAATATGTCAATGCTCAGTCGGAGCAGATGTGTAGAATTACATCACAGTTTACTCCAACAAGTGGCGTAACACTAGGATACTGATCTCCATGTATTTTGGTTTGGGATAATTGAGATTTTTCCAACTCTAGAGGAATTTCGAGCCTAGACGCTATCTCCGCCTAAAGGTAGATTGATTCGACCATCTTTGAAGAAAAACTATTCAAAAGAGATTCAAAGCTTCTTCGAATGTGAAAGGAGGAAATAAAGCAGTTTGTCAGATATGGGAAAATTGACGTTTTGAAGGTCACTAGGATTTTCACCCGGTATCTGTCATTGGGAGAAATCCATCAGCAGAGATTGCTTTGTTCTTCAAACTCTCAGATGTGGTGCACCACTCGTTTTGATAGAGGTGGTAAAGCAGTTGAAGGAAGGATGTGATATTGTCCCCACAGTCCTTGCAAAGACACAAGGAAGAATGGCAAGGAATATTGTATGGAAATGCTCGTGGTGGTCCTAAGATGATTCCCTAATGAAGACCCCTGGATGTAGCTATGTCAGTTTGAGGGGTTAAACTCATATGTCCTTCTACTTATAGACATATATCAGCCGACAGTACGGACTGAAAGAGGAAGACCCAGAGGAGTTAGTGAATTTCTATCCACCCCAGGAGCTGTCTCCCCAAATTGTAGCCCACCTATCTTATCTTTGGTTGTTCTCCCTGTAATTCACCTAATGATGTAGTGAGGTGATATTTGAATTTTCACATTATTCTAATGAAAACTTGAATTGTGGAATTAATCATGCCTTAAAATTCACCCATGAACTTAAGAATGATTTTCAATGCTAAAAGATAAGTTTTCATTCCAAAATAAAATGCCAAGCTTGGCAATACAATAGGTAAAAAAAAATGATGAACATGGGGAGGGAAAAAGAAAAAAGCAACATCTCTGCCTTGTAGGAACAATAGCAACAGATCTCTAAGGATCAGCATCCTCATCTATGTCATACTCAGAGCCATCCATGGAAAACATCAAGTTGATCAGCAATTTGCTCCCTCTAAGAACTGATTTGTCCCATCAGAGAGGTAACCCGCCCATCCTAGAAAGCACAAGGGATGGTTAGGATAAGGTTTAGTGACAAAAGAGAATCAAGTCAAAGAAAAAGGTGGTACCTTGGAGCATAGCTGCTCTTCCCTCTGATATATCTTATCACAAAGACCCTGGTGCATCTACTGAATTTCGGCATAGGCCTTTGGTGACACCTGAAAAGGATCATATCAACAAAAGGGAGAGAATGGAAAATGATATAAAGAATGTTTGGGCAATTACACAGTCACACTGAATAGGCAGGCAGAGAGAAGCATCCTGATCCAGCCTTCATTCCAAAACTCTTGGGACAAGGGGGTTGGCCGGTTCTAGATAGGACCAACCAAGAAAGCTAGGGAAGGGGTTGATGGCCATGTTATGAGTGGACCCATCTGTGGCAGCAGAAGACTCAGCAAAGGAGGAACCGACAACACCTAGCTATGACTGAACAGAAGAGGGACCATGGGGCGTGCCCTCCACTGCAGAAGCATCAAAATAATAAGGAAAGTGGACTAGAAATATGGAAAGAGCACTCATAGGAAAGAACATACCACAAGACCTGTAGGACTTAGGGGGACGTAGAATGTCTTCTCATCTATGAAGACCTCATAACCCCCTCCATGATCAAAAAATTATCATCCCAAACTCCTTTAGCCAACTCCTTGACATCATCCTCAAGAATAAGCTCTAGATAGTACATGGTGGGAGGGGGAAGATAAGGAGGGAACTGCTCCCCCAGATACCAGGCCCACCCCTCGAGGCCTCAGAATAGAACCCTCTGCTAGGATAGGTATATGGCTCAAGCTGTCTTTGCCTCGACTAGGAACTTGAGATGCTAGAAAGGTCTCTCAGTGGCCTGTAATTTCAAAAGTAGTAAGTACTTTTGACTCACCGTGGTTATCTCATTCAGAAGTGAATGAGTGGTGATCCCCGGAGCAAGAGATCGACCCCCCTGCATGTGACGGTTCCCCCACCTTGTGGCTATCGAAAAAAAGGATGTGAGTGGATCACGCAACACAGGAAGCATGACCCCAGATGCTCATAGAATCTAGGCTGATTTGGGAAATCAAGATGATGAGTTGATAAGGATGCATACTTGATGAAAGGAAGGGCATAAGGACAAGGGATTACCTGAATGATGTAGCCCATTTCCTAGATGCCACGGTCCTTGTAGGCCAAGAGATCGAGCGTCTCCAATAGATACACATATGCTGCCCCACCCCAATCCAAGGTATCTACCTCACCAAGGTCTCGAAAGAGGGTCACCATGCGGACAACCACTCTGCCTCAAAAGTCATTGAAGAGGCACTATCCCACAACAAATAGAAGAAAGGATTGAACTACTTGGATGATTTCAAGAGGGTTCAGTCTCCCCCGGGATGCATCCCACTAGCGAATCACAATCTCACCCCCCAATGCAATCGACCTCTGGTTCTTGGAAATGGGGATCCGAATCAGGCTTAGAAAATTATCTGCCCCTATGGTCTCGGGCAAAATCAGGGGCTTGCTATTGAAGGGAATGCCCCTTTAAGGCATAAAAGTAGAAGGGAGTGATGGTAATCTCACCAATAGAAAGATGAAAGGAATGTGTGTTGGGCCACCATCGCTCGATGATCCCTCTCATCAACCCAGGATCCAATTTCTTGGTCTCCAAAAGAGCCAAGTGACATAGGTAGATGTTGTTTATCAGGCGTGTGACCCTTGGGGAGAGTATTTTGTACCATTTCTGGACCATGTTGGGATGTCCATATCTAGCCGATGCTGGGGGCCAGCCTCTAGGGGGCTCCTAAAAGAAATAATAATAATGAACATAAAAAATGATAGTAAAAAAGAATTTTCAAAAATAATAAACAAGGGAAGAACAAAGATGACTTACCCACGTGCCCCATGCAGAGTTGCAAATATGCCTCTGGGTGCCCTTAAGTGTCTGTCCCATGTACCAAATAGTGGGACCCTTCCCTCCCTTAGTCAAGGGGTTGCGTCATGTTATGCCCTCAAGCATATGACCTCCGTGGGTCCTCTTCCTCAATCACTCTGCCATAAAGATTCAGGAATTGCAACAAAGCCTAAAAAGATTAAAAAATTGTGAAAAAGCCTAAAAAGATTCTAAAAATACTTAAAAGCCCAAAAAGATTCTAAAATTGCAAAAAAGGGCTCTAACTGAAGAACCTCGAAGAGCCTCGTAGAACTTCAAAGAATTTGGAAGCACCTTGAAGAACTTTGGAGAAATTTTAAAGAACTTCGAAGAACTTTGAAGAATTTAAGAAATCTAAAGGATTTGGGTGAACTCGCTCAAAAGATGCTAAAAACTCGAAAACTCAGAAAATCGGAGGCAAGAAGTGACCCAAATGAGGTGGGGACCATTTGTTACCAATATGTTCAAAAAAAAAAATTGGTGGGGATAACCCCCACCCAAAATTCAAAGTTTAAAAAGAGTCAAAATTTCAAAAATCCAAAGTCAAAATTTCAAAAATCAGGAATAAAAAATCAAGAATCAAGAATCAAATCTCAATATCAAGATCAAATCTTTGAACTGGCCTCGGAGGCCCAATCTCAGCAAACCAGCCCTAGAGGCCCAATTTTATCTTCATCGGTCCCGAGTGGTCCAGACAAGATCAAGATACCTGGTCTCGTGGTCTAAGCAACCCAAGACCAAATTTTTCCTAGATTGGTTCGAGAGACCTAACCTAGGGAGACAAGATCAACATACTAGTCCCACGGTCCAAGTGGCCCAAGACCAAATTTTGCCTAGACTGGTCCGAGAGACCTAACCTAGGGGGAGACAAGATTAAGGAACCCAGTCCCACAGTCCAAGCGGCCCCAGACCAAATTTTTCCTAGACTAGTCCAAAAGACCTAAACTAGGGAGACAAGATTATGATACCCGGTTCCACAGTCCAAGTGGCCGAAGACCAAGAATTGCCTAGACTGGTTCGAAAGACCTAGTGTAGGGAGACAAGAATTGCCTAAACTCGTTCGAAAGACCAAGTCTAGGGAGACAAGAATTGCCAGGATTGGTTCTAAAGACCCAACCTAGGGAGATAAGAACAAAATTAAGTACTAACATCTTTTGTAGGAATGGTGTGAATCCCTACAAACGATGGCTGAAGAACCAAAGTAGATACTCACATCTTTTATAGGAATGGTTTGAATCCCTGAAAACGATGGCTTAAGAACAGAATCAAGTACTAACATCTTTTGCAGGAATGGTACGAATCTCTACAAACGATGGCTCAAGAACCAAATTAGATACTCACATCTTTTGTAGGAATGGTGAGAATCCCTACAAACGATGGCCCAAGAACCAAATTATATACTAGCATCTTTTGCAGGAATGGAGTGAATCCCTACAAACGATGGCTCAGAAAAAAAAAATCAAATACTAACATCTTTTGTAGGAATGGTGCAAATCCCTACAAACGATAGCTCAGATACTAACATCTTTTGCAAGAATGGCACGAATCCCTACAAATGATGACTCAAGAACCATATAAACCAGGTAAGACTCTAAACATTGTGAGTAGCTAAAAGATATTAACTATTGCATTTGCAACTCCGTCACCTTTAAGCAAAGTGATGGCAGTACATGCTTCGGGTGACAAAATATGGTCATTCTTTTCTTTACCCTTCGCCTGTGGCATAGGCCTTGACAAAATATGGGCATTTTGTAGACACCTTACTTTTTCACCCTCCCTCGACTATGATGACTCATAGATCGAGGACATGACCTTTGGCTTTCGATCAATAGAGATGACAACTGACTGAGGTAGCCCAACCTCGAAACACTCCCTACACACCCGAAAACCCCATAAACCCTAGGCTAAAGAAAAGAAGAGTCTAATTATGACATCACGTATAAAAGGAATCCAATATAAAGTGACTATACGGATGGATAGTACTCAGAATCCTGACTCCATCGGCATATGGTGCGTCAAAATCGGACCATCGGATCTCCTATAATCATCAATGGGTGATAAAACCCATCGAAGCCCTTGGATCATGATTTGGGAATGGAATATTCCCCGCACACCCCAGTCCCCCCACACACCCCAGCCCCCCACACACACCCTGCGCCCCATATATGCCCCAACCCCACACATGAACACCCTTGCCCCCCACACACACCCAACCCCATGCACACCCGCCCACCATGCACACCTTAGCACCACACATGAACACCCCAGCCCCCCACACACCCAACCCCATGCGCACCCATCCACTATACACACCCCAGCCCCACACATGCACACCCCAGGTCCACACATGCACACCCTAGGCCCACGCACTCCACCCCTTGCCTGTGCCCCCGCCTCACAACAATGCGGCCTTGCACACTCATGTTGTGGGCTCGCCCTGCCTGCACCCTACCCCTTTCTCACGGCCCTGCACCCCTTGCCTGTGTCCCCGCCACAACCTCGCACCCCTTGTGACCCTTCCCCATAGGCCTCGGGCCTCGTATGCTAGTGTCATGGCCCCACGTGCATGTCGCGGCCCCACATACATGTGCCATGGCCTTACCTTGCCAAGCACCTCCGTGACCCTTGCTCGTGGCCCTACGACCCTTGCGCACTGGCCAGCTCCAAGTGTGATGTTTTGATAAAAATCCTACACCCCCACAGCCCTGCTAGCGTTCCCTATGCTGCTGCACCCCATTTGCTGAAAAATTTGCTTTCTCACCACATTGGTTCGAGAAATCTATAAATACCCCCCCAACTTGAAAAAGCAATAAATATTTTAAACAACAACTGTTAATTGGTGACCTGTGTGTGCAAAAATCCCGTGCTCACCAGGAGGTCTCAAGTTCGAACCTCCTGGCTGTTACTTACTTCCCACCCTACCTATAAAAAAAAAACTTGAAAAAGCACACTTGAGAACATGTGAGCACACTTGGCCACACTTGAGAAAACCCTTCTCCCTTCCCTTGGTGGTTCCCCTCTCACACTTGAGAGCTCCCCTCTCCCCTCCTTAGGAGTTCTTCCTTACCTTGCATGGCCAATCCCCTAGCTCCTCCCTTGCCTTGCATTGCCACCCACTAGCCCCTCCCTTACCTAGTGTGACACCCTCCTAAGCCCATCCCTTGACCTACCTAGTCCTTCCTAAGCTAAAGCCCTGCCGAAGTGCCACCCAAACCCTAGCCCGAAAGTAGCTTTCCCTAGTCAAAGCTCTACCGAAATCCAAATCCTAAAAGTAGCCTTCCCTAGCCACAGCTCTATCGAAATTCAAATCCCGAAAGTAGCCTTCCCTAGTCGAAGCTCTATCGAAACCCTAATCCGAAAGTAGCCTTCACTAGTCGAAGCTCTACCGAAGTTCTGCTGAAGTTCTGTCAAACTACAAGCCCTGGAATTGCTCTTCCTTAGCCGAACCTCTATTTGAAGATCACCACAATCAGCATCTCTCAAGAAAGGAAGTTGGAGGTCAAGACCCTGTGCCAGGAGAATTCACAAGAAAGTTTGCATCTGCACCAATCAGGGGCCCACCCCTCTCAACCCGAAACAGGGGTTAAGCTTAGGTATAATCTCCCACCCCGAATTAGTACAGTGTAGACTCTTTATTTTCCCCATTTTTGTGTACATATGTAATTATTTCTTTTATCAATATATATGTGTCATAATTTAGCCATGCATGCAATATAGAATAATTACAGAAAATGTTCATTCTTCAAGCATCTAGTAAGAAGACCGGTTGAACTAGGTAGATTGGGTGTCTAACACCTTCCCAATTTTATAACCTAACACATACCCTAATCTCTGGACCAAACCAATTTTTAAGCCCTTTTCTTAGGAATTGGGCCCACCCTAGTGTCCTAGGTTCACAACCCTAGGTGGTGACTCCAAATCCCTTTTACGTGATCATAATACCCCATTGGACCATCATCAACCGAAGGAGGATGTACCTTTGAACCTACTCCGAGAGAGAGAGAGAGAGAGAGAGAGAGAGTGGAGCCCCATGAAATAGGTCCCCACGTATCTCCAAACAGTGATACGGTGGTGCAGGGCCCACGGAGGCACACACACATGGAAGAGAAAGCAAAGAAGAAAAGAGAGGAGAGAGGGCCAAAAAAGGAGAGATCTTTTCTAGCCGTTACTCTCACACACATATACACAGTGGTCCTCTTCAGTCATTTCAAAACCAATAGAGGCAATAGCATGATGAAATTTAAAGTACCATTGCCTAGACGATTGTTTAAGTCCATATATGGAACATTTGAGATGGAAGACTCTGCGCTCTTGTCCTTTGACCTCGAAACCCATTGGTTGATCCATAAGTATCTCCTCGTCTAGTTCTCCATTGAGAAATGCGATTTTAACATCCATCTAAAAGAGTTCCAAATTGAATTTTGCGACAATGGCTAGAATGAGGTGAATCGAGGCAATTCTCACCACTGGTTGAAAGTCTCATCATAGTCTACACCCTCCCTTTGGATATAGCCCTTTGCCACAAGGCGTACCTTATACTTGTCAATTGAACCATCCGCCTTGCATTTGACCTTTGAAACCCATTTGTTTCCAACGGTCTTACGCCCAGGGTGTAGGTCAACCAACTTGTATACTTGGTAGAACTCATAGAACTCAGTTCATCCTCCATAGTAACTTTTAGTTATCCTTAGTAGGTGAGGAGAGCACCTCTCGCAAAGAAGCCAGCTCATTCATATCTTCTGGAACACAAATGAGAGCTTCTCCTTCAATCTCAAAACAACCACGGAGAATATGCCCATGAGTACTCCTATATGTGAAGGAATCCTGATGATCGTCCAGTGGTACACTCTCATTGTTGGTACACTCCCACTAGCTTGATGATTAGTCTCACTTTATTTGGCGATTACAGGATGAGTTAATTTTCCACCCTCGCCAAGAGTAGGTGAGACGCTTTCCTCGTCCTCTATCTCAAAGAGTTTGAGATCCCTACTGGCGTCACCAATGCTAGGAAAATATGTCTCAATATAGTCGACATCACATAATTCTATCTCCGTCATTCCTCCGTTAAGGTGTCCGCCGTATATAATTTAACCCTTCGAGCTGTTGGGATATCTTATAAAGATGTGTTTCTTAGCTCTTGGCCCAAGCTTCCCAAACTATCTTATAAAGATGTATTTCCTAGCTCTTGGCCCAAGCTTCCCAAACTTATGGGAGGTGCAGTGAACTTAACCTGTTGATCCCCATTGTCGCATATGCACTAAATTTGGCTCTGTGCCATTCCATAACTCATAGGGAGTCGAAGGAACTAACTGTGAAGGCACTCAGTTAAGGATGTAGGCAGTAGTCAAAAGAGCATCCCCCAGAAAGATATTGGGAGGTTTGCTTGTGCCATCATTGACTTAACCATATCTAAGAGTGTCCTATTTCTCCTCTCCACTATGCCATTTTGCTGCGAAGTGTGAGAAAGGGTAAACTACATACGATCCCCCTTTTCCTCACACAGTTCTTTAAACTAGTCAATTCATGGTTTTGGGTTCTGAGATGTGGGTTCAACGGTATTTTTTTTTGTTAAGTAATATGTATGTATTGAAAAAGGAAAAAAATGTACAAGAAAGGGCAGCCTCTATCTCCATATTTGGACTGACCGAAAGAATGAAGTTGAGGCCCCTAGAAAACAAAATAGGACAGACCCTGCATTACAAAGTGAACGAAGGAAAAAAATAAACAGATTACAACTTGTAGTAAATCCTAAAAACTGAATCCTCTATCACTAAATCATTCAGCTCATCAGTAAAGTCTTGAGGCTGAATAATATGCTCAACCTGAGATATAGCCATAAATGTTAGGTAATCCGTAGGCTTATTAACCTACCTCCAAACATACTTGAATTCCTTTATGGATAATGAACCAGAGATGTGAAGAATCTTGCTTTTAATAGCTCTAGTCTCCCATGGTCCCTCAATTTCTCCATTTAGCATATCCAACCAATTTGGAGTCTGACCGAATAGAAATCTCCATCATGTTGTTTTTTCTATAGAAATAGTAATTCCTCTAAGGATAGCCATGAGTACAAGCCATAAAATATTAGTCTTCTTCCCAAGACCAAAATAAGGCAGCAAAGGAGTCCCCTTCCTAACCTGGACTATTCCTCCATAAGAAGCCCGAACTTGTGAAAGGGACCCATCATAATGTAAAGCTACCATATTATATGGAGGCATAAACCAAGAGCAAGCTTTTGGGATCACAACCTTCCAACTAACATGAATGCCCCACTTAAACATGAGGAATTGATTTCTAGGATTACAATCAACCACAAATTTCACCCTAGAGCACTTAACTTTGACATCTGAGACAATTGCATCAATAATTTGGGGTCTGATCCTATTTTTAGATTTAAAGATCCTGAAGTTTCTCTCTTGCCATAAGTGTTGCACTGTGGCACATAAAGCTAACTTCCCAATTACTCTCAATGGATCTGCATCATGGAATTCATGTTTGATCCATGTGGCAATATCAAGAATGCTTACAGGGTTCCTCCCCTTTTGATTGCAAAGAGAAGCCACATCTCCTCATAAAGCATGAGTAAAAGGGCATTCAAAAAATAAGTGATTTCTACTTTCTATACCTACCCAATAGAAGGTGCATTGAGGATTGACATTTATCTTTCTCTTGATAAGTTGATCTTTTGTAGGTAAAGCATCAATAAAACTCCTCTATGTTGTAAATAAGTGTCTTGGGATATTACCATCAACCAAACAATCTTGGCCCAAGATATCTTTGTCTCCTTCAAACAATCTGCCAGGCTGATTTAGTGCCCTTTCCAGACCACTAAATCCTTCTTAGGATAGTGAAGTCTAGGAATAAGAGGGAGCCCTCCCCAAGCTTCCATCAGATGTAAGGTAGTAGCTATTTATCAAAAAAAAAAGAGACGTAAGGTAGTAGCAGGAGTTGGGTGCCATTCCCCATCTCTTAAAATTTCTTCAACGGTAGCCAAGTGAGATAAACCAGCATCATACCTTATTCTATCTCCAAACCATTTTATCAGAATCCCACATGGATACCAATTGTCCAGCCAAAGCTTTGTGGAATTTCCATTGCCAATAATATGTAGCACATGATCTTCCATTTTACTATACTTCAAGATTTTTCTCCACACCAAGAAGGTACCACTAGTTACCTTAACAGTCCATATGGACTCCATTTTAAAGTACCTTTTATAGATCCATTACACCCAAATACTCTTTCTGCGAGAGGCTATCCACCATATTTGCTTTATAATGCCAGCGACATTCATCTACTTGACCCTTTTCACTCCTAAGCCCCCTTCTTCCTTAGGCTTACAAACTGCATCTGAAGGGACAATGAATTCTATTTTCTAAAGAAGGACCAGACTATAGGAAATTAGAGAAGATAGACTCCACTTTAACTATAAGGTGGTAGAGAAGAAATTCCTAACCAATTGATATAGCATCCTTGGAGAACAGAGGAGACCAACTGTAATCTTTCAGCACTTCCAGCTTTGTTCGGATGAGGTTCAAAATAGGATTGCAATATGTCAATGTGAGTCTACCTGAAACAATAGGGATACCAAGATACCGAATTGGTAACTTAGTTTCCTTGGAACCCATTAATTCCAAAAGTTGCATACTGCTAGTTTGAGTAAGGCCCCCTAAAATAATAGAGGACTTTGCCCTATTGAGATGCAACCTAGAGTAGGAAGAAAACTCATCTAGGGCCCCCAAACTAGCTATGATGGAGTCATGGACAACCTTTATAAAGAACATAAGATCATTTGCAAAGATGAGATGGGATAGTTGACTAGCTTTGCACATGGGAAGAAGAGAGATTTTACCATCAACTTCAAGCTTCTTCGTAATCCCAGTAAATCCCTCCATAGCCAAAGTGAACAAATAAGGTACGACCGAAGCTTCTTCTTCCACTAACCTTCTTTCACTAACCTTGCTAAGTCTGCTTTCCCTATTGAAGGAGGGTGTCATGCAAAAAGATGTCCCTTCAACCCTAGCGTATTGAGGTGACACCTAATATGTAGAAAATGTTTCGAGATGTGGGGGTAAAGAAGGGGGCTATGAGAGCTCAGGGTAACAATCTAAGAAGGTTACTAAATGAATTGTTTGTGTTGGAATATAAGGGGCCTTAATGCCCCTGAAAAACAAAGAGGGGTGAAGTATATGTTGAATGAAAAAAAATATTAAGTTAGAGATCCTTGTTGAAATAAAATTGAAAGAGGAAAATATTGATTCTGTGTTTTCTTCTTTGAAAAGAGAGTGGAAGTATGTTCATAACTGTAAGAAGGGGGAGGCTACTAGAATATGGGTGGGTTGGGATGGCACTCAGTTAGAAGTAGATTGCTTGTTTACATCTTCTCAGCCAATACATTTGAAAATTAAAATAAGAGGATCATCCATGGAGTTTTTGTGCTCGGCAGTGTATGCTTCAAACTGTGTGGAAGAATGAAGAGTGTTGTGGAGGGATATCAAATTGCTTGCTCAAGGGATTTTGATTTCTTGGGTCATGTTAGGTGATTTTAATGTGGTGAGGGGACAACATGAAAAGAAAGGAGGGGATGCTGTTAGACATGGACCTGATCTCATTGACCTCAAATGGAAGGGACACCATTCCCCAAGAAAGAAGTTCAAGCATGTATGGAGAGAAGTGAAAAAGCCAGCTGATTTTTTGGAAGCATATGCTACTACTCAGGAAGAGACTATTATTCAGGCTCACGACTTTCCAAAGAAGCTGAATAGTTTGGTGAAAGATAATGCTGAATTCACGGTCTATTATAGAATGTAGTCTTTCTTTGATTACTCCTATTGTAATGCAGGGCCTGTCCTGCTTGGTTTAAAGGGGCCTATTTTCCTTTCTTTTGGTCAGTCCAAAGAAGGAGAGTGAGGATGCCTTACTATGTACTTTTTTCCTTTTTGGGAAGGATACCCCCTTTTTCTATTGCCAAAGAGATACTAATTAAACAATGGAAGCTCTCTGGTCATGTTGATGTGTCTATGTTAGAGAGTGGAGTTTTCATTTTCTGTTTTAATGTGGAGGAGGATTGTTTGAAGGTTTGGGAAGGTAGTCCGTGGTTCGTTAATAGATGACCATTGTTATTGAGGCCGTGGAGTCCGAGTATTGTGGTAGATATGTTGGATTTATGGGCTAAATTAATTATTCGGGTTGATTAAATGGGTGAGAGTCAAATTGCATAAACCGGTTCGGTCCACTCTCAAGCTTAGGGATATGCTGGCTCAACCTATTGTGGTTTAGGGTTTTGAGTGCAGGACAGTATTATAAATACTAGGTTTTGGGTCCCTACAACCATTATTCACTCTTCCCCACTTTACCACTAAAGTGAGAGAACTAGCCAAGCCAAGAGAGTGAAAGTGGGAGTGACCAACATCAATCATCTTCAGCATACTAGGTGAAAGGTACAAATCGATCCTCCATAATTTTATTAGATTCAATCGATTGAATTTTTCTTGTACATGAAGATTTTGATTATTACTTAAAACCTGATTTGATTAAAAATCATAAAAATCGTAATTTTACCATCACTTAAAAATCCTGTATGGAAAAACTTTCTTCACGAAAGTTGTAGATCACGAGAATACGGTCGCGGCGGTATGCCGCAAGTCACCGGAAACATCCGTACGCGCCGGCACGCGCCACCGGAAACCGGCTGCCGGAGGAGAGAGAAAAAAAATTCAAAAAAAAAAAACGGCGGCGAGGCATCGCCGGTTCAACTCGAAAACCCTACCGAGTCGGACCGGTGACACAGTGGGTCAACTCATATGTACTATTTGACTCGGTCAAAGGTTGACCGGGTCGTTGACCATTTGACCCGAATTTGACCCGGAATTCATATGGCCGAACCGGTTGGTCTTGATTGATTTAAAAAAAAAAAGACTTGTTTGGTTTTTGTTCATTTTGGGTTTTTATTTAAACTACTTTAAATTTCATTTAAAGGTTCGTTTTAAGGCCAAATTGAATCTGTTTTTTGCGTTGGATTCCTTGTTTCGGGCCACATTTAATGATCTAATTTTTAATATGAATATTTATTTGAAATTTTATGTTGTATTTAGTTTCAATCATTGAAACAAAAGGCGTTTTTATTTAAACTACTTTAAATTTCATTTAAAGGTTCGTTTTAAGGTCAAATTGAAATCTGTTTTTTGCGTTGGATTCCTTGTTTCGGGCCACATTTAATGATCTAATTTTTAATATGACATGTTTATTTGAAATTTTATGTTGTATTTAGTTTCAATCATTGAAACAAAATGGCATAAATCAATGCTTTGAAAAATATATATGTTATTGGTTCCATGAAATTGAGAAGTTTTTTTTTAAATTGAGATATGTTAATATGGAAAAGGGTGTAAGCTTCCGCTCATTCTTAGTTGCAAAGTAATTTTGCTTTAGGAAACCATGAAATGATGAGGTGGAATCCACCAAAGTGGTACATCTTATTATTTCATGATTTTCCACAGGGAACAATGTAGGTGACATTTGCCCAAAGGTGATGTCACCAAAGTTAAGAAAATGACAGTAACCTAGAGGTTCCTAAGCCCAAAGTGAGGGATTTCAAAAGTTATTGTTCTTTTCACAGTAAATATAAATTTACAAGAGGACCAGTGCATTCTTAGCCAAAGGATAGGAAGTAGTTGCGGTTGTGACTCTTGTATGGTTATTGTTGTCCTAGTGACATTTATATGTATGTTTTGAACATAAAGATATACATCTCCAATGGGAAAGATATGATAGAACTGAGTGAAACCCACCAAAGTGGTACATTCAGTTCGATTGTATCTTCTCCAACAGTAAAGGTGATACTTTCCCAAAGGTTATGTCATCAAGGTTTGAGGATAATCATCCACATTTCAGAAAGGGACATTGAATTTGGAGTTCTTTTGCCCAAAGGTAATTGAATTCCAAAGTTAGTGTTGTTTTCACAGTTAAAAGAAGAATATAAGAGCATCAGCTAATTCCCATCCTAAAGGATAGGGATACATTTTTAGTTGTAACTCTTATTTAAAATATATTGATGGTATTACATGCTTTTATATTATGGTTTATATTTTGATATTTGGCATGTATTGTGTTGTTGTTACTGTTGCAGTAAGATGGCCATTCCCTCAAGTTATGTATCTTCCATCCCAATACTCACTGGTAACAACTATCAAAAGTGGGTGGAGGAATTAGAATTGCATTTAGGTCTTCTTGACTTAGACTTGGCACTTAGGGAGCCTAAACCTGAGCCTCTCACAGACTCGAGCAGAAGTGCTGAAAGGACCAAGTTTAAGAAATGGACTAAAGCAAACAGAAAGTGCATACTGGTTTTAAAAAAGGCAGTTCCTGAAATTATACGTGGGAACATAGAGATCAAAGACACTGCAAAAGAATTCCTGGATGCTATTAAAGCTAGATTTCAACACAACAAGAAAGCTGAGAAAACCACATTGATGACCAGGCTAATGAATACAAGGTATGATGGATGTGGGAGTGTTAGAGAATACATTTTGGGTGTAGCTACTGATGCTGGTAAACTTAAGGATCTTGGAATACAGATCGATGAAGAATATATTGTACACATTGCACTGAATACCCTCCCTAGTCAGTATAAGGTTATCCAATCTACCTACATTGCACTGAAGAACGATTGGAGCCTAAATGAGCTCATTTCCATTTGCACTCAAGAGGAAGAAAAATTGAAACAAACTAGGTTTGAGAGTGCACATGCAACTTTTCACAAGGGATCTTCTGGTGGACCAAGCAGAAGGAACAAAAATTTTTCCAACAGAGGAAGCGTCAAGCCATATGACAGGACTAATAGCTCTCAAGAACTTGACACATCTCAAAAGGCTCAGGATGAAGAGAATACCAACAACGTAGAGTGTTTCTGGTGCCATAAGAAAGGACATGTGAAGAAGGACTGTTTTATTTTCAAGAAATGGTTAGAGAAAAGAAAGAATTCTGGGGTTGATAAGCAGAATGATACTAAGAAAGGGTGAGGTAGACTGATCATCAGCAATTGAGAGCAAGTAAAATTTGGTCACATCAAGTAGTTAGGATTTCTTTACATACAATTATTTGAAATGCTTGATTAGTGGGAGTTCTGGTTTTGTTTAGTATTTGTTTATGTTTTGAACCTTAGCCCATATGTTTTGGGGCACAGTTTGATGAATTATGGTTAAGTTTTAGCATTTACATTATGCACAGTTATTTCTTGAAATATTTGGTTTATGATTTCATTTGAAAATGTTTTTATAGGCAGTAATTGTCTTAGTTATAGGCAATATTTTGCCACAATTCAAAAGGTAATGTTTGCCACATTTTAAGACAGTATTTGTCACAGTTCATAGGCAATATTTGTCACAGTTTATAGGCGGAAGGCCACAGTTAGATATTAACCACAGGTCAAAGGCGATTTGCCACAGTGAAGGTTAATATCTCAGTTAAGGACCTACATAAAATGACAACAGTGTAATTTGAGGATATGTCAATGTTTCTATGATGGTATCCCACATAGATTCGTGTTAAGAAACTTACTTATGTTTGTAATAACAGAAAGTTGTATGCCGTATATTGAGGTGTATCTTTTGCTGTTATTCGATGTGAGTGGTTTTTCAACTGAATCACAGTAAGAGTGGTTAATGTAATAAGATTCTATGGCCACACCAATTTAAAAGACATCCTTATAATTAATGTAGCCCAAGTGGGAGATTGTTGGATTTATGGGCTAAATTAATTATTCGGGTTGATTAAATGGGTGAGAGTCAAATTGCATGAACCGGTTCGGTCCACTCTCAAGCTTAGGGATATGCTGGCTCAACCCATTGTGGTTTAGGGTTTTGAGTGCAGGACAGTATTATAAATACTAGGTTTTGGGTCCCTACAACCATTATTCACTCTTCCCCACTTTACCACTAAAGTGAGAGAACCAAGGAGGTTTAAGGGGTTGTAGAAGATCCATAGCCAAGCCAATAGAGCGAAAGTGGGAGTGACCAACATCAATCATCTTCAGCATACTAGGTGAAAGGTACAAATCGATCCTCCATAATTTTATTAGATTCGTGTTCTTGTTTTTCCTGTGTGGTTTCCTCCATAGGGTTTCAATCTCAAACCCATAGGAAGTCCTAACAGATTGTGCTTGGTGTGTGCAGCTAATGAGAGAGAGAGAGAGAGAGAGAGAGAGAGAGAGAGAGAGAGAGAGAGAGAGAGGAATCACTTTTCAACACTTTGACGCATTCCCTTCAAGAACTGTGCGCTGCTGCCTACTGGTCGCCTTCTTTTGGGTTTTGGACGATTGTATGTTGCAATATTAAAAAAAAGAAAAAAAATAAGTAAAAAAGAAGAAGACTGTTGTATGTTGAAATATGAGAGAGAGAGAGAGAGAGAGAGTTTAAGTGGACCATAAGAGCCTGAAAAGGACAAAGTAGGGATGAATTCTCCCCATTTCTTCTTTTTCTTTAGGATGCTTTGTTTTCTTGCTCCAACGACGTATGGTTAACGAGAAAGGCTTACGGAAGCTTCCTGTATAAAATGTTGAAACTTTGCGCATGCTCTCAGTGGCCCATGCATGTGCTGGAGTCATACGACTAGCAAACTAGTGTTTCCCTACCTTAAATGTTAGTCTTATTAGACTTGCATTCATTTTGAATTGGATTATCTATTTCCTCATATAGCATTAAGCATCTCATCCTACTTGATCAGTCTTTAGAAATGAAAATTTACATGTTATTAGAGCAGATTCTTTGTGGTTTTGCCCGGTCTGTCATTCCTAGTCATGTCCACATGCAAGGAAATGAAAATTTATATTAAATATGAAACATAAATTTTCTATCCATGAGAGGCCTTTTTGTGCCACAGACATAGGGGTGGGCAACAGAAGTTTTCTCTCCATGAGAAGCCTTTGTGCCATAGGCACATGGGTGTGCGATGAACACTGTGCCTTTGGCTAGATAAAAAATTACATTAAATATGGAACAAAAGTTTTCTTTCCGTGAGAGCCTTTTGTACCACAGACATAGGGGTGTGCAATGAGTACTGTGCCCCTATCTAAGGTAGGGTTAATCATCCCAATGTATGGATGCATGGACCACTCATGAAAAAACTTTCCCTAAATATATAGGGAAAATAATTATGCCTAAGTGAATAGCATACGTTAGTGGCCCTTTGTGTCTATAGCAACTCTTTGGGTCTACCTATCACTTCCCCTGATAAAATGACATATTTACACCCCTATTGTGGGAGGTGAAGGATAAAGTCAAGTAGCATAGCATATGCTATGTTCTCGATGCGTATGCTATCTCCTCGATAGAGAACTATTTCTCATATATATATATATATATATATAATTTTGTTCCAATGCCCTTATGTAATTTCGGGTGTTGGAGGGGAATAGGAATTCAGGGGTGCTAGGGCGAAGGGACAGCTGGCAGCACTATGACCGTTCGATGCACGCTGGAGAGGATCCAAACTAGATTCCTCCCTGCATATATATTTGCACATTTGCATGAATTAGCATATAGGATTGGAAGACTTACGAGGGTTGCTAGCTCCCACCAGAACGAGAGACGGCAACCCATCCATTCACATTTCTACAAAATGGAAGCAACCACTCAGACTGCAAAAATTGTACCAGTGAGAAGGATTAGCAGCAGGACCACCGCCACCCCTGGCATTGGAGCTGGAGCGGCGCCGCCACGAGTAGCTCGATTGCCTCCGAAGAGGGGTAAGTTCTTAAGGGGATCCTGAAGATGGCAATCTCAGCACTCTGTTTCTCAACACGGAGGGGCTCTGTTCGCTCTTCATCCATTCTTACCTCCCCTGAGGCAGAGGGGCCCTGACTTCGAGTGGAATTGAGTTACAATGTTACATAATCTCTCTCTCTCTCTCACTTTACATCCTTATGTTCATTGTCCTTGTTGCTCGTTGTTATTAGTAATGTGGAATTGGTTCTAAAACTAGGATCTCTCTCTCTCTGGTCACTGGTCAGCATAAAATGACTATGGAGTATGGGCTTAACCACCAACACTTTGAAGAAATCAGCCAAGACCGACAGTCTTACAATAATATACCTAACGACTGAGAAGAAAATAGATGAGGCTAAATATCTTCAAGAAAAGATAGAGGCCACTTTTTTTTTTTTTTGAACCGACTCTGATCACTTGGTTAACTTCAATTGAGCTGAAACTCGAGGGTACGATATCTTATTTCTGTTGCTTGCATAGGTGAGCTGATTTTGAAAGACCGTTAAGAGGCCGTGGGCTTGAAGTCCAAAGGAATCAGCCCAACTAGAGTGTTATCTTCGTTATTGGGACCTCAATGAACTAGTGAGTCAATGGTGGGAGTTCAGAGGCAATAACCTGGAGAAAAAAAAAAAAAAATTGGGGCTGTATAGGTAGTTCAATAAATTACCTAGATTTTCACTCTGTATTTGTAACCAAATTTCTTCCTTTAAACTCAATTAGAGAGAGATATGAGGACAAGTAAACAGTTGGAACCCTATCTTCCGTTGGTAGTGAAATAGATCTCATTTCACCATCTATAAATAGGATTCAAATCCTCTCCAGCTGCTAAGTAGTTGCTGGGCCACACACCCCAATGCGTGGACTACACTCCGAATCCACCTAATCGTCAAATGCACACTAACGTGCCCAAGTTGGAGAAGGTCTAAGTTCCTATAAATACCCTATGAATAGAACCATCCATAAATCTAGTCCCTTTTTTATAATCCTTTTCTAAGACGCCGGTTTGCAACGTCCTCACCAAACTTGAAAACCTGTCTTAGCTCAACGGAAGCCACTTGAATAATTTTATGGAAAAATAAATTACATGTTGTCAATACTACTATGGCCTCTCAAAATCTCTGACACACAATCTCCTCTTTGACCATGTGAAACCCTCTATATGGGTAGGCATTCCCTCCCATACACAAATGAACTTGGCTTGAGATATGCTAGTATACATTGGCAGCATGTCATTCCCTCACCTTAATTCTTACTAAGGTAAGATCTGGGCTTTCCCTTTTATACCTTGGGTTGAACATTGGTCCCACCTTTTTTAATCGGCATGTCTATTGTAATGCAATTCATTTGGTTAGGGATGTCAATCCAAAGCTCAAATCGGTTAGATTGATCGAACTTTCACCGATTATTAAACATTGTCAGGCTCAGGTCTAGCACTTTTATAAACAGGTAGTACACGGTGCAATGGGTAAGACCGATCAGCAATCGATCAGCCTGACCTATTTGCACTCCGTCCGACACGTTTAGCCCTACAATTTATATTTATATTTTGATTTATATATATATATATATATATAGAATAAGGTATGTATTGATTTTTTTATCAATTATTGAATGTAATATTTTTTCAAAATTGGTGATCACTTAATAAAATATATTAAAATTTCTTAAATCTAAAACAATTAAGGTCGTTTAAAGCTTTTTTTGGTTAATTAATCCATTTAAAGCCCAATTATAACCCAATTAAGAGAAGCCCAGAATCCGATCAAACCTGACATTAGATTAATCGAGATCGACTCATTCCTTAAATAAACAGGTCATAATGAAAGGGTATAGGCCTGCCTACCTGACCCATTGACCCTCTTACATTTGGTCTTTGCTGTCATTGATATCCTTGCTTTGTACCTCACCAAAAAGGAAGTAAAAAGCCCAAATTTTCCCTCTTATATCACCTTTTCCACCGGCGCTGGTAATCCAGTCTATGGCCCCGTAGAATAATAATAATCACTCTTCTCCTCCATCTCTCTTTCATCTTGCCTGGGTGCTTCCAATCGTTTGATGCGCATTAGATGCACTGATGTGCTAGAGAGGATCGACGTGGATTCCTCGTACCCGTTCCTCATGAAAGAACAAGTCATTTCTTCGGGTATGAAATATCTTCTTCAGTTCAGTTGCTTCACCATATCAAATATATATCGGATAACCTGAGAAGTCGCCATTGCAATCTACACCACCAATGAGCTAATGCATTCTTTTATTTTTATTTATTTATAATACTATCCAACAATTAAAATAACCAAACATACTTCCATGTGACATACGTAACCCACTTAGCAGTCAAAACCCAAAAATGCGTAGCTCCATACATTTGATATAGCCATAAATATGAGCCCTTAACTTAAAATTTGAAAAGTTTGTATGGGAAGGAAGCGTCACTTCCTGTTACTGCTGAAAATTCGTATGAGTCGACCTTGCACAAGCACAGAAGGTAGAGGCCCGGAGGTATCTCAGGGATTAGTCCTCCGATGCCCAAGTTAGTGACCGGCAAAATAATGTTTTTACAGGTGTAATGGTGGGTGTCGGCGTACCTCCTCTAGGTTCCTTTTCGGTTCCCTCTTATAGGGTTTCTTGGCCTAGGGTTTCGGGAACCCCTCCTTGGGAATCTTCTCCTCACATGGTTTGAAGCCTTGCGGCCTCTTTTGGATGGACAACATGTGTCCCTCATTCGGATGCCACGTGTCCTTGCTTTATTGGGTGACAAATTCTATCATATCAGCACCCCCCTACTTCCACTAGGAGGCTCTTTAGTGGGAGTAACTACCTAATTTTTCTTTCGAGTGCCCCATCAACTTTCGGCTTTGGTGTTCGTCTTGAAAACACGGCCTTCGGTTAGTTATGCTGAGTCCTGGCCTAAGACACCAACCGATGTTCTGACCTTCGGTCAGGTTCACTCGGCCTTGGCCTGAACTCACTACCGAGTTTGTGACCTTCGATCAGGTTCACTCGGCCTTTGCCTGAGCTCCCTACAGAGGTTGTGACATTCGGTCAGGTCTGCTCAGCCTTTGCTTGAGTCCCCTATGAAGGTTGTGACCTTCGATCAGGTCCACTCGACCTTCGACTGAGTCCTTTACCGAGGTTGTGACCTTCGGTCAGGTTCACTCGGCCTTGGCCTGAGTTACCTATCGAGATTGTTACCTTCGGTCAAGTCCACTCAGCCTTGGCCTAAGTCCCCTACTAAGACTGTGACCTTCGATCAGGTCTACCCAGCCTTTTTCTGAGCCCCCTACCAAGGTTGTGACCTTTGATCAGGTCCACTCGACCTTGGCCTGAGCTCCCTACCGAGATTGTGACCTTCGATCAAGTCGGTCTGGCCTTTTCTTGAGCCCCCTACCGAGGTTGTGACCTTCGATCAGGTCTACTCGGCCTTGACTTGAGCTCCCTACTAAGACTGTGACCTTCGGTTAGGTTTGCTCGGCCTTTGCCAGAGTCCCCTACCGAGGTTGTGATCTCGGTCAAGTCCACTCGGCCTTGGCCTGAGCTCCCTACCGAGATTATGACCTTCAGTCAGGTCTTCCCGGCCTTTACCTGAGTCCCCTACCGAGATTGTGACCTTCGGTCAGGTCTGCTCGGCCTTGGCCTGAGCTCCCTACTGAGATTGTGACCTTCGGTCAGGTCTGCCCCGCATTTTTTTTGAGCCCCCTACTGAGGTTGTGACCTTCGGTCAGGTCCACTCGGCCTTGGCATGAGTCCCCTACCGAGGTTGTGACCTTTGGTCAGGTCTGCTCAAATCCATGGGTGCTGATACGCTCGAGCGCTTTGCTCGAGTGTACTTTGGGAACCCCGGGTAGATGACGTGTACTGCATTTAATGATGCTGGGGAGTCGTATCGACGCATTGTTGCCTACAAATAGTGTCACTTTCTCTCATTTCTCTGACCATTCGTCTTTCGTCCTTAACTTTCCTCTGATCTTTGGTTTGGCCAGTCATTTAGAAGTAAGTTATGTCTAGCTCTTTAGGTAGTGGCCCCTCATCATCTGAGGATGCGGTTTCTAGGCGTCGGAGTTCTGATTAGGTCTGAGGGATGTCCTCGAACTTGTCCTCCACATCCACATCTTCGGATGTCTCCTCCTCCTCTACTGCCAGTGACATGAGTGGTGGAGGTATTAGGGAGTGGCTTCTCGACTCCAAGGCCCAAGAAAATGAGTCCCTGGAGGTCAAAGCCAGGAATATAGTTTCAACCATGATCGAGGAGGAGCTAATGGAGTTTCGCGCATCATGTAGTATCCCGAACGAGTTCATCCTTCGGATATCAAGGCCCAAAGATAGAGCAAGCTACCGAAATCCTAAAGAGCTTTGCTTCTATCGGGATGCCTTCAAGGCTGGGCTTCGGCTTTCCCTTCACCCCTTCTTCAGTCAGGTGTTTCGACATTATGGCATCTCTCCAGCCTAGCTGACCCCGAACGGATGGCAGCAAGTCTTCAGTTTCATTGTCTTCTTCTTTTGGATGGGGAGACCTCTCTCCCTTCCTCTCTTCCTCAACTGTATGTCTCTCGGTTCCAGTAAGGGGGACTCGGGCTAGTACTACTTCTACCCTAGGAAAGACCTCCGATTCTTGAATCGATACCCAACCTCGATACACGGTTGGAAGTTAAAGTTCTTTTTTGTGAAGGTGTCTGAAGGGTTCCCCTTCGGTAATACTTGGGACATCCCAGACCTGAAGGACGTGAACTTTGCACCTGCCATCTTCGGGACAGATGCAGAGTCACTGTCGATGGCTAAGGACAAGGCCCTCCGTCGGCCTGTCGAGTCCAGTAGCCTCCAATCGGATGCCTTCCTGTTCCTGTTCGGGCTTAGCCTAGGTGAGTCTTACATTTGCACATGTTTTGCTTCGGATTTAGCATTCTTGTACTGATCTTGACCCTCTTTGTTTCAGTGCAAATTTCGAGAGCAAAAGCCAGAGCTACCACTGTCGAGAGACAGGCCCACTTGAAGGAGGCCAGGGCGCAAGACGCCCAGCAAAGGCAGCTGAAGAAAGGTAAGAAAAGAGGGGCTTCAACTTCCAACACCCTCCCAAGGAAGAAGTCTAGATCCGAAGACCCTACCGTCGAGGCTATTTAGGGGCTGGAGGCCCCAAGCCGTAACCCATCCCCTCCGAGAGCCTCCTCCAGTGGTGTTGACTTTCGAAGCCCGAGAGGCAGTCATTCAAGAGCTGAAGTCGGGTTTGTCCCTCGGTGTTTCATCAAGGAGGGTGAGACACTTTCCATTGGGAGGGTTGCTTGAGAGCTCGTCCAGAAGGGGAGCCTGCCAGGAGACACGACCGAGGCCCAAAGCCAAGGGACCAAGGCTATGATTACAAGCACTTACGTGTTTATGGCAGCAGTAATCTTTGACCTTTTGCCTTTAGTATTTTTTCCTTTTTTTCATTTTTTCTAAATGTTGGTCTCTTTCAGGCTCAGAACCAAGTCGGCCAACTGAGTATCCGGCCCGAAACCCTGGCTAGGGACCTCGAGGTGTCCGAGCGTGAAAAGTCGGCACTCGACAAGGAGCACACAGTCCTCCTTGAGAAAGTGGAACATCTAGAGGTCGACCTCCTCCACACACAGCAGGAGAGTTATCAGAAGCTCAGAGAACTGGAGGCACAAATGATCGCGAAGCTGAGGGAGGTCGAAGCTCGAGCCATCTAGAGCTATAAGTCCTATAAGGACTTTCGGGAGGTGGTAAAGTGCACGATCGCCCCCGGATTCATCATGGGTGCCACCGATGTTCTAGACTGGATCCTCGAACATCATCCTGAGGTATCCTTTGAGGGGAGTGGCCTCATCTTCGAGGAGGACACTGATGCAGCTTCTGTCGCCACCGAGGTTGCAGATGACGAGGATAGCGACAGTGAGGGGGAGGGGGTCAAGCTTTCTCGTGAGGTCCCTCTTACTCCTGGGAGAGGAGACTCCGATGTAGACGCTATTGACTATGCTAGGGATGAGGCCATCCCTCCCGGAGACGCTCCATAAGGCTTCTCTTTGTAACTTAGCCTTTTTTTTGTAATTTTGGCCTTCGGGCATCTTCATGTAATTTTGGCCTTCGGGTATCTTCATGTAATTCTGGCCTTCGGGTGTCTCTATGAATGAAATGTTTTTTGTTCAGATTTGTCTTATCGATACGCCTTTTACCCTTTTTTTTTTTTTTTTGCATCCCGAAGATCGATTATGAATCCGAAGGTATTTTCTAGATCTTTGGCCTATAGGTGGGGTATGAATGCCAAAGCTCTCATTCAAGTGGTGGGAGTCCTTTATCACAAGGTTCGATCTTGTTGAGTCATTGGTTTGACGGTGGGGGAATAAAGGCTGAGGCTCCCTCGCACCTCGGGGTGTCTTCATTCAGCCCCCACCTCAGGTGCTTTCTTCCTAACCCCTACCTGTTGTCGGCTCTCAACAAAGGTCCTATCTAAGGCTCCTAGTCAGGTCTGCTCTGCCTTGGCCTGAGCTCCCAACCAAGGTTATTCTTTCAATTATGTCTTTTCAGCTTCAGCCCTAGCGCTTGACCGAAGGAAGTGCCTTATATTAGCAACTATCAGGAAGCGACTACCGTAAGCAAGCTCATATATTTATAAAATGAAAATCCTTCGGAGTGTTTGGGATGGAGAGCTACATCTTGGAAGTGCTTAGGAAAAAAAATTATGAAATGTAAATGTAAGTGTGCATGCTACTTCTACTGGTAGAATTTTCTCAAGTTCTTTAAGTTCCATAATTGGGTACCCTTTCTCCCCCCGTAGTCTCCAGGTAATAGGACCCTAGTCGTATTATCCTCGAGACTTTGTAAGGACCTTTCTAATTTGGAGCTAACTTTCCTTAATGCCTCAGGTCTGATATCTTTGCTCTTCTGAGGACGAGGTCATCCATTCTGAACTCGTTCCTTGGAACTTTGGAGTTGTATTGCCGCGTAACCTTTTGCTGGTAGGCGGCGATCCTTTCTTGCAAGGTGTCCCTGACTTCAGTCAAGAGGTCTAAATTAGCTCGGAGTCCTTTATCGTTTTCTTCTTCATTGTAATACTGAATTCGATAGGTTATGACTCCTGCCTTCACCGGGAGTATAGCTTCGATGCCGTAGATTAAAATGATGGGTGTTTCTCTGATGGCTGATCTCTCAGTCGTACGATAAGCCTAGAGGATGTTGTATAACTCTTCTACCCATAACCCTTTGGCATCAATCATTCTCTTCTTTATTCCTTGGAGCAGGGTACAATTGGTTACCTCTATCTGTCCGTTGGTCGATGGGTAACTGACAGATGTTTTCTTATGGTCAATGTCGAGGGTATCACAAAACAAGTCAAAAGTCAGGTTGACGAACTGAGTTCCATTGTCCATTACCACCATCCGAGGGATTCCGAATTGATAGACTACCATCCTCTCGAAGAAGTCCCTTACATTTTTTGGGATATCGTAGCCAGTGCTTCGGCTTCTGCCCACTTTGTGAAGTGGTCTACCACCACCACTACAAATTTTATTTATCTCGTGGCCAGGGGGAATGGGCCCAGGATGTCCATTCCCCACATAACAAATGGTACCGAACTTGACAGCGAGGAAAACTCGATAGAGTGGTACCGTGGGACGGGGGTGAATATTTGACACTTAACGCATTTCTTGATGAACGACTCCACGTCCTTCCTCATGGTCGGCCAAAACAGGCACTGCCTCAGCACTTTATAGGCTAAGGCCTGGGCTCCCAGGTGTTGGCTGTATATCCCTTCATGTACTTATCGGAGTGCGTACTCACCAACGGCAGGGTTCAGGCACTTGAAGTATGGTGTGGTGAATCCTATTTTGTATAGCATCTCATCCTTCAATAGGAAGCGTGCTGACCGTATTCGTACCTTCCTTTCCTTGTCCCTGTCCTTGGGGAGTGTTTCTTCTATCAAATATTCAATTATGGTATCCATCCAGCTGGAGCTGTACTCGCCAATGGGTAATACCTCCTGGGGTTCTTCGGCGCTTGGTTGGGGTAATACTTCAAAATACACCGATCATCCAAGGTCTGTGAAGTCAGAGGTGGCCAATTGTGACAACGCGTCTACGTTGGCATTCTCTGCCCGCGGCACCTGCCTTATCTCGAACTCCTTGAAGGTTGTTACTTTCTCTTGCACCATCTTTAAGTACTCGACCATTCTTTGTTCCTTGGCTTCATAGTCCCCATTCACCTGTCGCACCACGAGTTGTGAGTCGTTGTAGACTACTAACTCCTGTACCATCAAGGCCCACATCAGATTTATTCCGGCTATTAGGGCTTCGTACTCAACTTTATTGTTGAAGGCATCGAAGTCGAACCGTATCGCATACTTAATTTTGAATCCTTCGGGGCTAACAAGTATGATCCCAGCATCGCTTCCCGTGCTATCGAATGCACCATCCACATACAATGTCCAAGTCCTTTCTGCCCGAGACTTAACAGACTCGTGGGGTTCATCTGTTAGCATTGTCTCAGCTATGAAGTCCGCTAGATCCTGTGCTTTTATTGCGGTTCTCGGCTTGTACTGGATGTCAAATTCTCCTAATTTTATGGCCCAGTTTACTAGGCGGCTGGACATATCCGGCCTCTGTAGTATCTTCTTCAGAGGTTGGTCTATGAGCACACACACCGTATACGACTGGAAATAGGGCCTCAGCTTTCTTACTGCAATTACCAGGGCATATGTTATTTTCTTCACCTTTCTGTATCTCGTTTCTACGTCCAAAAGGGTTCGGCTAATGTAATATATTGGTCACTGTTGTCGTCCTCCCTTTATCAGTATCACGCTATCTGCCACACTATCGATACAGCCAGGTATAACTGCAAGGTATCCCCCGTATTTGGCTTCGTCAATAGTAGGGGCGTCGCTAAGTACTCTTTCAATAGTACGAAGGATTTTTCGTATTCTTCTGTTTACTCAAACTTTTTCGACCTTTTCAAAGTTTTGAAGAAATGAAGGCACTTATCAACTGACCGAGGCATGAACCGTCTTAGGGCGATGACTCTACCTATGAGCTCCTAAACTTACTTCACATTCTGTGGTGACCTCATATCTCGAATGGCCTATATCTTCACCAGATTGGCTTCGATTCTCCTCTCCGAAATGATGAAGCCGAGGAACTTTCCCGATATTACTCCGAACGCGCACTTTGTTGGATTCAGCTTTATGCCGTATTGCCTTAATACTTGGAATACCTTTTCTAGGTCTCAGATATGGTGTTCCGTTTTCAGGCTTTTCACTAGCATGTCATCCACGTACACCTCCATAGTCTTATCGATCATCCCCTTGAAGATATTGTTCACTAACCTTTGATAAGTGGCCACCGCGTTTCTTAGTCTGAAGAGCATTACTTCGTAGCAGTAAAGTCCTCCCTCAGTCACGAAGGATGTCTTCGGGACATCTTCCTTACACATCTTGATCTGATTGTATCCCGAGTACATGTCCATGAAGCTCAGTGCCTCATGTCCCGAAGTGGTGTCGATGAGAAGGTCTATCTTTGGTAAGGGATAGCTGTCTTTTGGGTATGCCTTGTTTAAATCTGTGAAGTCGATACAGATCCTTCAATTCTTGTTTGCCTTTGGGACCATAATCATATTGGATATCCATTCAAGGTATTGGATTTCACGGATGAACTTTGCTTCTAGTAACTTCTCTATCTCCTCATCTATCTTCTGTTGCCTCTCGAGGGTGAAGGTCCTCTTCTTCTACTATACTGACTTTTTAGTTGGGTTGATGCTCAGACGATGCTCTATTACTCTCGATCTATCCCAGGCATGTCTGAGGCAGACCAAGCGAAGATGTCAGAATTGGCTCGAAGGAATGAGATGAGTTTTTTCCGTTGCTATCTTGGCATTGTAGCCACGACTTGGAATTGGCGAGTACTATCCCCTTCTTCGGCTTTGACTTATATCAGCTCTTTCGCTGACTCTCCTCTTTGATAATTTGTATCATTGCGTAGATCTTCTATCGAGAGCGCTTCACCTGCCTTTCCCTTTCCCCATAAGGTGGTGGCGTAGCACTTTTAAGATGCCTCCTGATCGCCTTGACACTCCCCAACCCCATTCTTAGTTAGGAACTTCATCTTGAGGTGTGGCATAGAGACGATAGCTTTTAATAAGTTTAAGCCAACTCTCCCTAGTATGGTGTTGCACATTGAAGTGATGTCTACTACCAGAAAGTTGATCATAACTGTTATTTGGCGGTCTCGGTAACTGCACTTATCGGCAACTCAACCGACCCTTCTACTTTGACTAGGGCGCCCGAGAACCCTTGCAATGGGTGTTCGACCTTCTTTAGTTTTCCCTTATCTAGACCCATCTTCTAGAAGGCTTCAAGGAATAGGATATCAGCTGAGCTGCCATTATCCACCAAGATCCTTTTTACTCTACAATCGGCTACGGTCATGGTGATTATCAGGGCATCGTTATGTGGCGTTTGCACCCCTTCCAGGTCGTCATTCAAGAAGGAGATAACCGTACCTGCAGTTCTCGCATAGGATTTTGCTTTCCTGACCGAGATGGAACTATCTCCAGTGGTTAGGCCTCCACTAATAGTTGCTATAACCCTAGTTGGGCTTTTATGATCGTCATGGGGGCGATGGTTAGCTTCTTTGGGCTTCCGGTCCCTTTGCCGTTCTTGATTGCCCCTGCGGGTTGGCCCCCTTCTTTCACGGCGGCCTCTACCATCTTTTTAGCGATTATCCCTGTGGTCATTGCCGTCTTGGGCATCTTCCTTTTCGCAGTCTACGAACCGACCTAGGTATCCTCTTCGAATCATTCCTTTGATCTCTCCTTTCACATGCCAACAATCTTCGGTGTCATGGCCGTGGTCTCTGTGGAAGTGGCACTACTTGTCCATGTTGCGTCTCTTACGATGTCGTCCCATCTTCCCAAGCCACTTTATGACTCCGGCGTCTGAGGTTTCTTTTATCTGCATTAGCATGTCCGTCTGTCTCTGATTTAGTGGTGCATATCTCTTGAACTTCTTCAGCAGGCTGGGTGCCCGATCACGTTCAGACTTTCGTATCTTGCCCTCGGAAGGTTTGTCATCATCTCTTGAGGTCCTTTTACTCCCCGTCTTCGCTTCAGCTTCAGCTTCCTCATCAGCTTGGAGGGTTTCTTCCATCTGAATATATTTATCACACCGAGCCCTCAACTCAACTAGGTTCTTCAGTGTATGTTTTGTCAAAGACCTTTTTAGCTCTTTATCTTTGACGCCTCCCAACAATGCCGTGAACTCTTCTTTCGGGTCCAAACCTCTGATCGTGGTCTTCTCCTATTGGAAGTGCTTCATGTAGCTTCACAGTGACTCTCCTTCATGTTGTTTGACGTTGGTTAGGTTCAATGTGGTCTTCTGATGGGGTTGGCTACTGGAGAATCCCCTCACGAAGAAGTAACTCAAATCGCTGAAGCTTTGAATCGATTTCGTCGACAGGAGGTTGTACCATAACCTTGCCATTCCTCTGAACGTTGAAGGCAAAGCGCAACACATGATATTTTTCGAGACTTGGTGAAACTGCATCGCAACCTGGAAGCCCTCCAGATGATCGACGGGGTCTCCAGACCCGTCGTAGGTGCCGTATTTGGGTAGATGAAAATCGACTAGGGGGCGTCCCTCATGACCTCATCGGCTAGAGCCGTGTCATTAGTGAGGTCCAGCTCGTGAGTTCTCGTATGGTTTTTTTTTACCTTTTGGATCTCGTCTTTCAAGTCTAGGATCATCTGTTTCAACCCCGAGTCCTCACATCTTTGTCCGTCTCCTTGGTGTGGTCTCTCATGCCTAACCCCGGTGGCACGCCGCGTCCTTTCTTTGGGTGCGGGGCTTTCCCTCATGGCTTGGTTTCAAGGATTCCAGCCATACCTTATCGATCCTGAACTACTTCGACCCTCGTCTTGGGCTCGCTCTGGCTGGACAAGGAAGCCTTGCGGTGCTCCACTGGTCCTCTGAGAGACAGCCTTAGAGACCTCCTTCATTGTTTTGACCATTCGGTCATACTTCTCCTGAAGAGCGTCGAATTGCTCCCTTGTCACATATTCCTGTGCCCTAGGAGGGGGTGGGAGATTACTATCTCCCTATATCGAATATCCGACTGAGCACTGGTCCCTTGCGGAACCTTCCCGATCATTGTTTCCCCATTCTTCGTCGATTTCTGCCCAGGGGGGAGCCCTCCTGAAGCTTCCCCCTCATCCATATATATACTCGGCGCTGCTCTGGTTTTCTTACAATTGTATGTTTTCCCCACCTTTATTGTTGTTCCCACAAACGAAATCAATCTGTTACTGTCGAAAATCCGTATGAGCCGACCCTACATAAGCATAGAAGGCAGAGGCCCGAAGGTATCTCCAGGATTAGTCCTCCAATGCCCAAGTTAGTGACCGATAAAATAGTGTTTTTACAGGAGTAATGGTGGGTGTCGGCGTACCTCCTTTTCGGTTCCCTCTTATAGGGTTTCTCAACCTAGGGTTTCGGGAACCTCTCTTTGGGAATCTTCTCCTTACATGGTTCGAAGCCTTGCAGCCTCTATCGGATGGGTGACATGTGTCCCTCCCTCGGATGCCACGTGTTCTCACTTTATTGGGTGACAAATTCTGTCGTATCACTTCCTAAAATCCACCTTCTTCCATTCTTTTTTTTTTTTTTTTTCCAGGGGAGGGGTTGTGTGGGGAAGGGAAAGGTGATGAAAGGGTTGGTGGAAGTAAGGGGAAATGCAGTTGCTTGGAAACTACAAGGAAAACGAAATAAGAAAAACACAATTGAAAAATTGGATTTAATTTGCTTATTTATTTATTTATTTTGAATTCATTTTTTATATTCATACTCTTTATTTTTTATTTCCTAGGGTGTGAATAAAAATATATTAAAGGAAAAGAAATAATAATACACTACTGAGCGGCTCTTTAGATAGAGTTTCATTAAATAAATTATAATAAGTTAATAAAATATGATAACGGTAAACTTATACTAATCTAATAAAGACTGCCCCATCCACCCTACCTTCCAAGAAAAAAGAAAAATGAAAAATGAAAACAAAACTTCGCCTTGACTCTTAAATAAAAATTATAAAAAAATTGTATAAGCTTTAGGAGAAAGATTTCCTCTGCTAACAAAGGTTCAGCCATCATTCTATGATCCTAAAATATTTCCCTTTTTCTATGAATGATTAAATACCCCTCATTGTTAGCTGATATCATTTCTCATCCATCCGAAAGCCATAGTCAAGGGCTTTCTTCACCATAGCTTAAGGAAAACTCGATTCTAACTTCTTTCTGTGGATGTGGTAGTTTTCTTAGTACTACAAAAAAAAATATGTATACCAATTATCAACTTCTCCACAAGAGCCCCGTTGACTCCAATCCATTCTTAAAAGAACCTACCCTTCATGAGGTAAGAAATTCGTAACAATATCATTTATAAATAGAGCTCTTCATAGGTTAAGATCAACAATATTGCAAGAATCCAAAGCATGGAGAACCCAAACCCTCTTGAGAAATCGAAAGAAGTAGAGGTCTCAAGTCTCACTAGTGAGATTTGTATAGAGCCCATGACACACAAGAGATTCAAAAACAAGAAGAGGTATGCCCATCCATTCTGCATAGATTGTATTGTTAAGTACATAGAAGCCAAGATGGAAGAAAAAGAAGCAAACTTATCTTGCCCTTCCTTTAACTGTGAGAAGCTGTTGGACCCTCTCTCACGCCGTCGGATCCTCCCCGCCGGATTGTTCAAGAAATGGTGTGATGTGCTATGTGAATCTTCTATTCTAAGGCATGAGAGTGCCTATTTGCCCCTTCCCTAATTGCTTAACATTGATACTGAATGAGTGCCAAGAGACTGTTACAAGATCAGAGTGCCCAAATTGCAAGAAATTGCTGTGTTTACAGTGCAAAGTTCCATGGCATGCGGGTTTTGGATGCGATGAAACTGGAGAAATGATAGATGAAAATGATATTTTCTTCGGCTAGCTTGTTGAAAGGAATATGTGGAGGAGATGTCCAGGCTGCAAATATCATGTGGAGCGTAATGAAGGTTGCCAAAACATTAAATGCAGGTTTGTTTCAACTTCTTTCTTGCTTTTTCTTTTAGAAATTTGGGAGAAAGAGCGCTGTCATGCTACCGTAGCGCCTCTCTGTGTCTATTTCTCCTCCTCCCTAACAGACTGACATATTGCCTTCCATTGTGAGAGGATGAACTAGCCCATGCTTGACTAAGGAGGTCGTCAAAAGACCTAACATCTTTTTTATTTCTCCCATATTTTTTTATTGAGTGCTTTACCATTGCAATGAAGTTTTTCAAGATTGCCCAGTTTTTGTTCTTCTACACAAAAACAACATATGAGAGAGAGAGAGAGAGAGAGGCTAGTGTAGCATACGCAGCCTGGCCCAGGGCCTCCATTAGAGGTAAAGCCCAGCCTACCCCAAATTTATATTCATACGTGATACATATAATATAAGGTTACATTAATTCCTTGTAGCATTGATTAAGTATGTCATGGACATACATGAGAGGGCATGCCTATAAATGGCAGATTATTTTGAATTTGAGTCTAAAACTTGTTTATGCAGTTATTTTAGACATTAACTTCTCTATTTAGTGGTTATAATTGCCTTATCATCCTACCATGTAAACCATGCAATAGAACTAGGTGGACTGATCAATTCCTTTGTTGAGATGTGCAAAGGCATTTTTCCCAACTTTATATACTCTTAAACATACAATACACAAGAAATCTATATCGAATGACAGATAGATAGGGCTGGATCGGGTTAGATCAGGCTGAGCCAGAATGAGGGCTGAGTGGTTAGGATTTTGGACTGGACCTGGGTTTTCAAAAACCTAATCCAACCCACCTGACTTACACCTCAAGCTTCCCCCTCACTAATAAAAATGAGGGATGGTGTTGCTTAGTTGAGGGTCCCCTATCAATTCAATCGATTAGGGGTAGAAAAGTTATTTCATTGGGTGTGAAAGAGAAAGAAAGAGGGGAAATGCTAGTGCAAATTACCCTAGGCAGGAAACATTATCACAAATAAAAGAGGTGTTTCTTGCCCAATAGCGAAGGCTACAGCGATGCCATATAAATTCTCTCTCTCTCTCTCTCTCTCTCTCTCTCTCTCTTAAAAGCAAAGACTACAATATCAAAATGATACAAAGCGAAAGAATATCATCTACTAGATTTTTTTTTTTTTTTTAAGCCACTCTTGCTATGAAGATTTAATATTTTTATATCCTTAGGTGTGGGGTCCTCTTTTGCTATACTTATGGAAAAGTAAAAAATGCTTGCGAGTGCTACAGGGGGAACATTGTGGTGGAGGATAATATGGGGAATGGAGAGCTTAGAAATCATATGGCTAATTTAAGAGGTTATGATACGTTGATCATCATCAGGGCAATAATTCTTTTAATAATATATTTAATGTGTGCTGCCTTTGTCGTATTTTCAATAATCGAATTAAATAAGACCAAAGGAAAAACAGTGGCTGGCGTCGTTGGTACAATAATAATTTTTGTTGTATTCTCCTTATTTGATATGTGTTATAGGTGGTGGAAAAGGGGAAGGTAGAAATGTTCTTGGGATGTCTTATTCTCAAACTTCTTAGGTGGTTCTCTAGATGGTATTACTTTAAACGAAGAAAAGGATTTTTTTGTTATCTTGTGCATATAGAATTCTGGTCAAATACAAATATGATTTATCAATCTTTTACATATATAATACAGCCTAAATAAGAATACAAATGGGGTTGTACTCTCTCTCTCTCTCTCTCTCTCTCTCTTTTGTAGTATTTGTATAAAAATGTGGTCAAGGAGTGCCGCTAAGTAATTTTATTCTATGTTAACAGTTGAAGGTTTCAGTGAACGCAAAATAGGCTCATGCACATGCCTAGCGGTATAAGATTGGTTTTGATGATTCGTACTTGTCTTGAGCCCAAATAGGGTCTGAACTAAGATTTCTAATTCTGAGGACAGGTTAGGGTTGAGAAACAATGATCCTGGGTTAGGGTTTGGCCGAGCCTAGGTTGAGGTCTAGGCCTAGCCCAATTGGGCCCAATCCAATCCTGATATTAACCTTGATTTATATAATGTAATTTAATGATTTATCTTATGTGTTATATATTATGTTATTGACTTATTGTGTTTATGTATATGTAAAATTTCAACAGAAAAAAGACATTTTGTTTTGACATTTACTCATTTAGTATGCAAAGTCTTTTTAAAACCCTACCTCTTGACAAAAATCAGGGCTAATCAAGGCCAATCCAACCAAAAAAGGTCAATCAAGGCTGGGTGGGGATGGCACGAGTCCCAATGGGTTGGGCATTGAGTGAGGTATCTCAACCCGACCTAAGGTTGGGCTCGGCTGAGGTTTTAAAAAATCTCACCATAACCCAACCTTGTTTCACCCCTACATGTGTCCATGTGGGGAAGAGTATGCTTATATGTATACTTCGACACAACTCAGTTCAGCCCAAAATCAATCCAGTAGACAGGGTTGGTCAGGCTGAGATGGGATAGGGTTGATTAGACAGGACCTTGGACTGGGCCTGGGTCTTCAAAAACTCGATCCAATCCACTTAACTTGCACCTCAAGTTTCCCCTTGTTAATTAAAAGAAGTGAGGGTGTTTTTAAGCCCGATAGCAGAGTTTACTTTAGCAAGCAAGGGCCAATTAAGTCTCCCCATCAGTTCAATCTATAGGGGCAGAAGTTATTTTATTGGGGAGAGAAAGAATGACAGATAGGGGCTACTGGAAGCACCCATTGGTAAGAAACATTATTCCAAATAAGAGAGATGTTTCTTGTGTGATAGCGGAGGCTTATCGGCTAAGCGAGAGCTAGTGAGAACCCCATATCAGTTCGATCAATTAGAAGCAGAAAAGTCATTATGTGATAGGAAAGAGAAAGAGAGATGGTTCCAAAGAAAAAGTCTCTAATTTTGGATGGTAATTTCAAAGTTGTTATTTAAAAAAGAAATTTACTGTGTCACCCCTGAAAAATGTCATAATTATAAAAACACCCCTCTATTTCACCAAATTATACTCAGACCCCCTATCGTCAGTCACTGTTAAGTGAGAAATTAAAATGACCATTATACCCTAGTGACTAAAACTCATGTTTTTACCAAATCCTCTTCAGTAGACGGTGAAGGGATTGCTCCGATGGATGGAGGAATCTCGCCGATGAGTTGATTGTAACTAAGATCAAGCGTTTGGAGGTTCTGGAGATTGGCGAGAGAAGTTGGTATCTCGCCTGAAATGAAATTCTTGCTTGTGGCGAGGAATCGAAGGTTCTTCAGCTGAGATAAGGTTTGTGGAAGAGAACCCATGATTTTGCGAGGAACAATGGAGAGCTCCACAAGAGCCGAGAGCTTGCTGATTGCAGGGACGACACGGCCACTGAGACCAGGAGAACCAGCTCTGGGATCGCCCAGGTTCAAAGAGATTATCGTCATTCCCTATCTCCCCCCACCTCTCTCCCTCTCTCTGGGCATTTCATCTGTCACTCCCACGTTTCACACACACCTCTCTGTAATGGGGCCGTTAATGTGACTTGGGATCTAGACGAATTCCAGCCTGTATTGTTATTTCTGTTGCCAGTGAGTTATGATTCTTCCATCGCCGTCGAGAAGTGGTACATCAATAGTTGCTAGATCTGTCACTGAGTTCCAACCTAGAACTGTTTTCTAAGGTCGCTGTGAACAGATCTATCATTGAAGGGGTTTTTTTTTTCTTTTCTAAATCTCACTAGTGGTTTTCTGCTTCTATTTGATACTGAATATGGTTCTGGTGTAAGGTAGCGAATATTCTCTCTTTGTATGTGTGTGTGTGCGTTTTTTTTTTTTTTTTCCTTGTTAGTAAATCCTATTATCTGGTTCTGATTTTCAGCCTTTGATTTTTACTTTGGTTTTTTGACCCCCTTTCCAAGTGGTTTTCAAATTCTAAGAAATGGGAAAAACAGCTAGGTGGTTTAGAGGGTTCTTGGCCGGGAAAAAGGAAGCGTCGCCGTCGCAAGATGCGAAGCCTGTGAAGGATAAGAAGAAGAAATAGAGCTTTGTCAGATCTTTCAAGGACAGGGACAGGGACAAGGACAGGACTACGACAACACCGTCTTCACATGTGCAAGTAAATGGGGATGATATTGATAGGAGTGGTTGTTACAGAGACGAATCGTTTCGTATCCATGTTCCTATGACGCCAGATCAGATCAGGACCAAAACAAGCATGCGATTGCGGTTGTTGTGGCCACCGCTACAGTGGCGGAAGTTGCGGTTGTGACAGCTCAAGCGCCACCCTTTCCTGATTTGGGTTCAGGGTATAGTAACAATTGGATCTGGGATGGGGACTTATTAGATGGGTATTTTTGGTACTTCGCATAATAAGGGCATTTTGGTATTTAAAATAAAATATAGGTGCTGGCATCAGCAAATAAGGTATATTCCTTAACAGTGACTGACGATAGGGGGTTTGAGTATAATTTGGTGAAACAGAGGGGGTAGCCTTATAATTGTGGCATTCTCTAAGGGGTGGCATGGTAAATTTCCCTATTTAAAATGATAAATGCCTGTAGGTCTAAAAATTCTCCTCTATCGATCTCTTCTAACATTTATAAGCAGGAATGGATACACGAGCCTGGATCCTCTCCAACCCTCTGAACCCTCTAATCCCATCTCACACCATCTGCAGTGTGCGGGGACCAAACCCCATGGATGGTGTGAGATGGGATTGTAAGGTTCAGCCAGCTGGAGAGAGGATCCAAATACTGGACACATGTATAGTATCTTAACCCTTGATGAAACATCCACCTATATATGCTTCTCCCATGCGAGTTGTTTCATGTGTCTTTCTATTATATCTCACCGGAGCCCTTGACTGCCCAGTCAATTTAAGTCTTTTTTTTTTTTTTTTCTATAAACCATTCTTACTTCAAACCTTTGATGTTTTGATTTTATGTTTTCGGGGACAAGATCGCCACCTGGTCACGTGGCCCATGCATCAGCATGGGGCCATCGGGAGTTCTTGTCTAGACATCTAAACGAGGGACAATGTGATCATTTCACACCCTTTGTGTCCGTCATAAGACCACGCCACTGCGACCAGGTATTACCATCATAATTTTATATTTTATCTATTGCCTTGATGCGGTTGTGGGTCCTCCTTTGCTATGCTTGTGGAAAAGTCAAAAATGCTTGTGAATGCAACAGAAGGAACGTCGTGGTGGAGGATAATATGGGGAATAGAGGGCTTACAACTAATGTGGCTAATTTAAGAGGTTATGATATGACCTTCATCATCAAGAATATAATTTCTTTTATAATATATTTAATGTGTGTTGCCTTTATTATATTTTCAATAAGGCCAAAGGAAAAGTAGTGGCTGGCGTCGTTGGCACAATAATAATATATGTTGTATTCTACATACTAGATATGTGTCATAAGTGGTGGGAAGTATCGGATGACTGAAGAATACCATGGAATATAATCTCTGCACTCACTTTTATTATGTTTTAAGTGTGGACTATTGAAAAATAAATAAAAAAATAAATAGGGATAATGTTATCTATGCGGGAGTGTAGCCTCCGTCACAATTTATCTCTCCTCCTCCATGTGAAATGAACTATATAATAAGAAGTTAGACAAACTGGGGAGGCAATGGTGGAGGTTGCACTCCATCACAGAAAACATTCTCCCCAAGAAATAATAGTATCTTGAACATTTTTTTTTTCTTTTTGATAAAAAAAAAATAAAAAAATAAAAAACAGAACAAAAATGTTCATAGATACTATTACTTGGGGAGAATGTTTTCTGTGAGGGAGCGCAACCTCCACCATTGCCTCTCCAGTTTTGTTCATTTTCTGTTTTTTGTACAAGAAAAAAAAAAAAAAACATATTTGTTTTCTTGTACCTATAGAATTCAGCATACATCTGATGGCGGAAAACACCCAGACACGCACATTGGCACCAAGGCATGCACCCCAAGGACCTTCCATTTGTCGGATGTGCATTGGGCTCTCTCCCACCCGAGAGAGGATTTGGGTCCGTTTTGGTCATCCTTTCCCCTAAAGCATCGATCTGTCCTAACACCAATATGGGTGCTGACAAAATAACTTAACCATCGAGATGTTTCACCTTTTTTTCAGTACAAGTAGGGAACTGAAATCCAAATTCATCAAAACAAACAAAACAATCATTAGAAGTAGGAAATAATGCAGCCAAATAAGAAGCAATACCAATTTTACTTGACAGTCGAAAGGGCAAATAGAATATCCAATATGAAATATTCAGTCAAAACATTGAGGCTGTGTTTGGTATGCATTCTCGGAATTGATTCTGGGTTTAGAACATATTCTGAAGCCCGGTTTTCTCTATTTTGTCGCTTCATAATGTATTATAGACCCAGAATCTATTATCAAAATCAAAGTCCATGAAAAAATTAAACACTTGAAACCAGATTCACTAAAAATTAATCCTAACAAGAACTATTGGATGAGTGTGAGTTTGGTTGAGGACATGTTATGTGAAAACAAATTAGTTTTGGCTGATAAATATGTTTCCTCTAAGAGAAATTCGCCATTCAACTTGTTCCCAAGAAAATTTAAGCACTTCAGCATGAGAACCTCCACCAACAATTCCTGTCAAGCTGTTCCACAGCAACTACCTGCAAGAATAGTCATTTCAATTCAATTAGAAAGCACAGGACAAGACTTTTGTATAGGGATTCAATTGGATACTTGATTCATATCGTAGTTGTTGCTACCTTGGCAACTGATTTTATTCCAATGAGTTTATTGCCTTTCTATCAAAGAAAAAATTTGATGTGCAATTCCTATCACAGCCCAAACTTCTATTTGGTGAATCCAACCAGAATCCACCTAAAAAATTGAAATGAATTCTAATTCCTACTGGCAGAGTTTTACTAAAATTAAACTAATGATGATCTTAAACACCTTGTGCAAAATATGATACTGGATGTACAGAATAATCAAGAAGTCAGATTCACCCAGAACTCAGATTGAGTTTCACCCCCAGGATACTCAAAATATGGACCAATTATAATGGTTGGGGTTTAGAATAATCAAACAAACTTCAGACCTGAAACTGTGATAGGCAGAAGTTAGGTAATTTTAAATACAAACAGACCCAGAGATCAGATCAGTCCAATACCAAGGTCAAGTGGTAGTCTTGGGGAGACCTTTAATTTCCCAAAGTTTGGTCTTGATCTGACGAACAGAACAGGTTCAGGTGATCAATTAATCTAGGTTGAAACTTAAGGTAAAACAGAGCTTCAACAGGTTAGGAGATCTATTATTTTCTGTTAAAAACCAATCAGCACTGTATAATGAGATTGAGATCATTTAGATTAGAGAATCAAACAAAGCATAGTAGCATTAATTGACAGAGAATTTTCAGATCAGTAATAGTTGCAGGAAAACAAAGCATAAAAGCGGATGTAAATTAATAACCTATCTCAGGTTCCAGGAATCATACCCACACTGCTTCTCACAGGTCTCTGGCCAAAAGCAACTCAACAACAAGCAATAATCAAATCATATCTGGATAATGAGCTTTACAATGTTTTACAGCAACTGAATGAAACTCTTATTCAACCCCAAGGGGGTATAGCCGAGTTGTCAAGGGACTTTTGCCTCAGGAGAAGTGGAGTTTGCTCATGTAGACCTGCTCAAGCTTACATCAAGTTTCTCTACTATAAATGTAGCACGTACAGAGGCTATCAAACAAAGCTGATCAATCATTCAAATCAATCTCAGAAGTACCCATTTCATTATTCATTGAAACTTGAAAGGTCATAGTTGACATCAAACCCAAATTCATCAAAACAAACAAAACCAGTCAACCAATAAAGAGGGCCATCTCCATGTCCCTTCCTCTGTATCCACACAAATGTCTCTTGCACAAGAATTTCTTTAACTCATTCAGTTCATGCATGATCATTCTCAGTTCACAAACATTAAATGATCTGCTTTATCTTTATACTGTTTCACAGATATAATAGGTGTACATCCACAGGTACTCTATTGACTCAAGTACATCACATTGCAAATGCCAATCTCAAAGATGTATGTTAGAGCAAACACCAACAAGTACGAAAAATAAACAGCCAACAGATCAGTACAACATAGAGATTTAACGAGGTTCACACACCAGTGTGGTGTGCAATGTCCTCGGATGAAGAAAAAGATGTTTCACTATGCAGAAGATAGATTACACTCGAGCAGCAGTGAGAAAACTCGCCATGAAACCCTAGCTCGAAAAACCCGCAAATTACAATATTTGCTCAACAAGACGATAGTACATTATATACCTCCTATCAGCCCAACCCTTCTGCTTCCATCATAGATCTCAAAAAACTTCCCATTTAGGTCGTCACCAAAATATGTCGGGGCAGATCATTTTTCAAAACGGGTCAAGAATTCGAGACAAACTTCACAATGTATCTTACTAATATCTAAGGGCCTGTTTGGTATCGTTCTAAAAAAACGTTTCTAGAGTTTTTTCATTCTATTGGAACGAAAAAACAGAATCTTCTGTTTGGTGCACTTATGGTCCGTTTCTGTTTTTTTGGAACAAAAAGTGAAAAAACGAGATTGACCGAACTCCAGGACGGAACTCAGTCCTCCCAGTTTCGTTCCATTTTACAAAAAAAAAAAAATTCCGATAAAAATCTGAAATTTTAAAACAACATTTTTTCGTTTAAAAACTACGTTTTGACACAGAAACTGAAATTTTCGTTTTTGAAACGAAACGGCATTTCTGGAACAGAAACGATACCAAACGGGCCCACTAAACCAACACCAAGAACCTGCAAAGAGCTTGTGCTATGCCTCTTGAATCTAATATAATGTTCGGAATTAAATATAATGCTCACGTACCCAATTGAAGTGAACTCTGTGAGCTTCCTTTAGCCAAGGCTTGTGTTATAATCTCTCATTACGGATTTCATACTTGCCTGCATAGCTTCCACTTCCTTTCTCGTTCTGCCAGCTGCTCTGCCATTTGTTGCTGCAAATCTTCCTTCAATTTATTTTGGGATTCTTTAAGTTGGCCAGGACCTCATGCCCAAAGGCACCTTCTTTAATTGTTGGAAGCATCTACGAAAGGAGGACTCTTTTCAAGTGAAACCCTATATAATTCCTCTTTAATTAAGATGGTTCCAATCTTTTCCGGTTATAAATTGACCCATTGAGTCGAATAATCTAATTGCTGAGTAATAGCAAACATCATCCACACAAACATTCCATTACAAATGCCACAAATATGAAAAGGATCTACTAGAAATAGATAGGAAGCATTCGTCTACAGAAGTTGAGTTCTTACAATTCCAAAATCCACAAACAGAATGGGATAAACTCACCGAATCATTGAAACGAGTCATTTGCAGGAAAATGATCCTTATGTACCTGGGAACGAAGACAGAGAAGTGGGCAGGACTGAACTCGACCTCCTCAATAATGCAACTTAGATCCCTATAATCATCGGCCGACGCTGAACTCCAGCGGAAAAGGAGACCCAGAAGACGAAGGGGGGCAGGGGCTAGGGTTCCAAGATCCCTATACTCACCGGCCGCCACTGCTCTTGTTTTTCGATCGGGAAGGGGGAGAGAGGGAGCAGAGGGATTCTTCGAGGATTTGGATCCTCTCCAGCCCAGGGGTGCCGGAGAGGGATCAGTGAGGAGAGAGAAACAAGAGCGAGAATATAGGGGGGAGAGAGAGAGAGAGGGAGCAGAGGAATTCTGAGAGTAGGAATACGCTTT